>NC_064616.1:444090630-444396173 GCF_023898315.1 Schistocerca nitens | reverse complement strand
AGAATTGAATCCGTGGAATGAAACGTCAGAATTTTTTCTAAAAATTATTTCATTTAAAAATTGAAAATTATTCATGGTATTCACGATAAATCGTAGAAATTTAATAGAAGTATAGAACAACGCAATGATAAGATAAGAGCTGGAAAGATAATTTCAGGGACAATCAAATGCTTTTAAATTCTCCTAAAGCAAAATAAATTAAAAGCATATTTGATGTCACCCATTTTTTCTATTAAAATCAGCCCATGTGATTGGAGTTTATGAGAAGGAAATTCTGAACGCTTCGTTGGAAGTATCGAGCCTCAGTTGTGCACGCAACGCAATAAAAACACAAATATGATGGCGACAGTTACTGTATTCCCTGTCTCCACCCCCCCCCCCCTCCCAAAAAGAAATGAAACGAATACCGTCTGGCTAGCTGAGTTTACCAATGTCTTAAACTGGCTGCTGACGAAAAAAATAACAAAACAGTCTATGCAGAAAATACAAACGGCAATTTACCAGTAGAGCTCAGTCTCTCCCGGTGGGACCTTTACTATCATCGCCATAATCGCCTGAATACCGAAACACTGTCCCTCCAAGAATGGTTTGCTGCTCTTTGCGGCTCTTATCTTTCTGAAAGCAAAAAGATCGGTAGAGACCAAACTGCCTTCTACTAATGAAACGTTCCACACTTCTCAAAGAAAATAAAACGCAAATTCACAAACGGATTTGATAACGCGATGCATGAATGAAGCACCAAATTAAAGATATCAAAGAGAATAACAGCATAAGGAGACGATACACGACATTTTTACCTCAGTCTCAACGTTGAAGTTCCTCAGCTGAAACAGCACCCGTTTCTGCACTTCACTGGACAGTAGGCTGATCTAAGACAGACGACAATAACATGTTAAATAACGCAGGCAAAACTGTCATCCACAGGGCCACGAGGTGAAAAGGAGCTTATAGCAAAAGAGAAACCGCGTGTCCATTGGTATACAACATTCAGCCGTACTCAAACCGTGCTGCTAACAAGTATCCACTTTTAGGCAAAAGTGGAAATCATATTGGTACACATGCTCTAAACATACTCGCAAAATTCAGCCTGTTCATGAAGACTCACTAAATGCGAAACTGATTTGACACACATAAAATGCAAAGAAATAATGGATTAATAAAACTGCACCAATGCAAAATAGATAATGCATCTATATCTAATTTAAACTGTGACTTATAGGAAAGATTATTTCACTAATATATCTAAAAGCTATGGGCTATTACAAACTTAACGTTAAAAACTGAAATCTACTTTGACCGGCCGGGCGGCCTGAAGTCTTTTTCTGGACGTTGCGGGCGGAGGCATACAACTTAAGAAGAAAACAGTGTATTGTCTTTACCAGCTCACCCCTTTGGAAGGACGAAGCCACTTTGTTTATTCCTATTCGTGTGTGAATGCCATGAGAAACAACACATTTCTTGACCTGATAAATATCATCTCCACTATTAGTACATTTTGGACACACTATAAAATGTTCAGAAATACAGGAAAGAAAAGCATGTAAGGTTCTGAAGGGAGCAGGGAGGCTATGTAAAACTCCACGCCGACGGGCAGAGGGGTAAGGGGCGAAAGAACCTGAGGGTCGGTGAAATGAGTCGCCTGTGTGACTTCTCCGTTATAGCCGTTTAAGGCCTTCCATCTATATACGGGGCAGGCACAGAAGACATCTGAAGGCAGATTTCACTTCTAAACGGAGAGAAACTGCTTCGGATCTCGTTTTCCGTCAGTTACGTGTGTAAGTAGATGCACTCCAACCAGGGCTGCGTTTCCTACGCTTCTGTTTTTTTGATGAAGGATGAAATTAGCCAAATCTCCATGGCAGCAAGTAAACAGAGGGATTATTCCTTTTTGTAACCCCGGTGAAATGAGCTCTCATTTCAGGCCCCGGTGATATGAGCTCTTATTTCAGAGCCTTTGAACCAATATTTGACAGCACACAACACACTGTGATGGTCTCCTCTACATCTACGAGTACATTCCGCAAGCCACTATATCGTGTGTGTGTGTGTGTGTGTGTGTGTGTGTGTGTGTGTTTGTGTGTGTGTGTGTGTGTGTGCACCAATACTGCTTCCCCTCCTTCCTCTCCCAGTCGCGAATTGTGCGCCGTGAGAAATATTGTGTGAGCTCTAATCTCCCTAATCTTACTTTCGTGGTCGTTTCGCGAGAATTATGTAGAAGGAAGCAATATATTCTACGAGCGTATGATCTCGGAATAGTAGCAGAAAACCACACCATGATGAACAACGTCTCTCGTCTAGCATCTTTCACGGGAGTTGTATGAGCATCTCCATGACGATTTGCCGCTTTCTAAATGAACCTGTAACGAAACATTTTGCCCTCCTTTGAATCGTCTCCACTTCCTCCAGCAATCCTACCCGGTACTGATCCGAGGCTGATGAAGAAAGTTAAGTATCGGTCGAACGAGGGTTTTGCAAGTTAACTCCTTCGTGAGTGGACTTCCTAAGGATTCTTCCGACAAGTCTCTCGGTCCGGCATAGGCCTTTGCTGCGATTACGTTTAAGTGATAATCGCACTTTAAGTAAATCCGTACCCAGACTCCCAGACATTTAATGGCAGTGGCTGCTTCCAGTAATTGTTCGACAATTGCTTGATCATACAACAGGTCTTTCTGAAAATCCACGCGTAGTATGTCACATTTGTTTAAGCTGAGGCTGTCTCTACCACTCGTGGTCTAGTTCAAAAATGTTCAAATGTGTGTGAAATCTTATGGGACTTAACTGCTGAGGTTATCAGTCCCTAAGCTTACACACTACTTAACCTAAATTATCGTAAGGGCAAACACACACACACCCATGCCCGAGGGAGGACTCGAACCTCCGCTGGTACCAGCCGACACAGTCCATGCTGCAGCGCCTTAGACCGCCGTGGTCTAGTTACTAATGTCATTGCCAGTAGATCAGGGCGTCTCGGACTCGATTCCCTCCGGGTCACAGACATTCTTCGCTGTGGAACTGGGTGCTTGCGTGGTCCTAATCTTTCCACCTCATCTTTATCGAGACGTAAGTTGCGGAAGTGACGTTGAATAGAAATACTTGTACCAGGCTGCTGAACAACCTCAGACGGATCACCCAGCCAGTAATGCCATACCATTATTTCATTTAACGTTGAGGGTCAATTGCCGAACCCTGCACCGGGCGCTGATCCCCTGCCGGTCTTCCTGCATTTCACTAGAGTCTTCTAACGTTGTGACTTCTCTGTATACAACTGCGTTGACGGCGAGCAGCCTCATTAACTTTACAGTGTTATCGACTAGGTCATTTATATGCAGTGTATGTATTGTGAACAGTGATGATCGTGTAGCACTCCGCTGGGGTCGTGTGACTAGGGCCTCCCGATGGGTAGACCGTTCGCCTGGTGCAAGTCTTTCGATTTGACGCCACTTCGGCGACTTGCGCGTTTCTGGGGATGAAATGATGATGATTAGGACAACACAACACCCAGACCCTGAGCGGAGAAAATCTCCGACCCAGGCGGGAATCGAACCCGGACCCTTAGGATTTATATTCTGTCGCGCTGATCACTCAGCTACCGGGGGCGGACTCCGTTCGGGTACTCCCATAGCTACATATACGTCTGACGATTTCTCTCCGTTAAAAATGACGTGTTATGATCTCTTTCCTAGGAACCCTTGAATCTAATCACAAAGCTTGTCTGATATTGAATTCGCTTGTATTTTGCTCATTAGGCGACAGTGTGGGACTGTACTGAACTCCTCCCGGAAGCCTCCTCGGTCCCGTGATCGAATGGGTCGACCTAGATTTCACGTGATCACTGTTTGCGGAATACATGCCGATTCCTTCAGAGACGAGACTTTCGGTCTCAAGACAGAACCTAACATGCGAGCGCAAAACGCATTGAACAGATCTACAACAGTCTGTCAGCGGTTTAGATCTATAGTTGTGTGTCTCTGCACGATTTCTGTCAACGGAAACGGGAGTGACACGTGCTTTTTCCCAAAAAGTGGGAAGACTTCGCTCCTACAATAGGGTGCCATACTCGCAAGGCAAGTCGTCATAGCTTCTAATTTATCAAAGATCAAATTACTGACATCAAACAAATGAATGTTCATCTACAGAGTGCCCTAAAATTCTCCTTACAGACTCCTAGCACTTGTAGAGGAGACTGAGTAGCCAACATTTTGAATTGAAACCCTTGTCTGGAAACGTACCGCTTCCATGCTACAACCATTTGAAAACATGTTTGGTAGGAAGGTATGCAACAAGGTAGTCATGGTGGGGGGTGCTTACGTCCTAGTTCGAGACTCATTCACCTGTCTGTGAGTGGCAGAGCAACATGGCTGAATACACATTTGCAGAATACTCAGACATGATCCTTCTCTATGGCGAAGCTAACGGTAATGGAAGAGCTGCTCGTCACCTTTATAAAGGTCGTTATCCAGAACGTCCGATTCCATCGCATACGCTTTTCGCCACTATTATGCAACGGTGAGGGATATGAGAGATCTGTAGAGGTAGAAGCAGATCTGGTGGCGCGAGCTGTCGTCTTTGCAAGACAGATTTCAGAGACATCAGGTGTGATACAGCGTGTGTATCGCACGCATCATTCGTAGGTGTAATGTGTGTACCGAACTTGGTGGTCGTAACATAGAACCTTACTTGTAGTGGATCAGAATGCTAGTCCTTCTTTGAAACGGACAAAAATAGTTAAAGTTTAACTGTGACTAACAGTGCTTGTGAAACTGATTAAGTTTATTTTTTATTTCTTTGATTACTAATGAGTGAAATAGCAAAAAAAATGTGATGTACTGGGCTGAGCCTAATAAAATACTTGTAAAATTGGTCGTGTTACCAACATTTTTTCAAATGGTTGTAGCACAGAAACCGTATGTTTCCGGACGTGGGTTCGAATTCAAAGTACAATGTACTCAGTCCCTTCTACATGTCCTTTAAGTTTGTCGGGGAAATTTGAGAGCATCCTGTATATTATGTACAAAGACAAGTACTGGTTTAACGTTGTTACCAAACATCTGGAGAAGTTCTTGACCAATTTACTTACCATTTTTACCAGAAACTCTAACAAGCGTTCGGACAGACATAGGCTACATAATCTTAATTATATGCACTTCCAAATGAAGGCAAGTTTATGTTTAATGTTATTACCAAAAATCTCCAAAAGTTCTTGACCGATTTACTTCAAATTTTTATATGATAATCTAAGAAATATTTGGACGGACGCAGGTTACATATTTTTTAAATATACAGGGTGTTTCAGAAGTGATGGTAAATATTCAGGGATATGATAGGAATGATCATTCGAAATAAAATTGTCAAGTAAACATGGACTATAAAATGTATACCTTAAGAGCTATGGGCAATTTTTGATCTTCGATACTATGAAAAAAATCTCTTTTACTGTAAGCTCTTTGCTATCCATATTTTTGGAAGTGCTATTATGGACCAAAACAAGAATAAAATGTCCACTAACCACGTGCTCTAAAATGCATACCTTAAAAGTTATGAGCACTTGTTCATTGCAAGTGTTGTGTTTAACGTAGCATTGTATGTATTGTATTGTATGTTAACCGGGGACCTAGAAACGACGGAGAGGCTCCGTCCACGCCGCAGCCGCAGTGGTCCACAACCCCACGACGACTGTCGCAGTCCACTTCACCCCTCCGCCGCCCCACATCGAACTACTCTTTCAGGGTTATTGTGCGGTTCGGCCCCCGATGCCCCCCCCCCTCCCCCCCCCCCTCCCCCAGGGAACGTCTCACATCAGACGAGTGTGACCCCTATGTTTGCGTGGTAGAGTAATGGTGGTGTACGCGGAGAGCTTGTTTGCGCAGCAATCGCCGAGATAGTGTAACTGAGGCGGAATAAGGGGAACCAGCCCGCATTCACCGAGGCAGATCGAAAACCGCCTAAAAACCATCCACAGACTGGTCGGTTCACCGGACCTCGACACAAATCCGCCGGGCGGATTCGTGCCGGGGACCAGGCACTCCTTCCCACCCGGAAAGCCATAAAGTAGCATACATACATCCATACAAAATAACATATATAAGTGGAATCTCGTTAAGTTTTTCGCCTATTTATTTCAGATTGTTACACCATACTTTAATAAACATACAGACGGGCATTTGCTATCTATTTGTTTAAAATGTATGGCACATAAATACATTTACGGAAAAATCACAACACCAAAAATAATTAATATAGAGTAATTAAATTGCGGGAATACATTTGTCTAGGTAATGTACAGTATTTAAGTGATTGACATTGTAAATCACAAGCTAATGTAAGCGCGAGATAAGCCGTTGCAAATGTGAAATGTTGGTACGTTAATAAATGGTGTAGCCGTTAGAACGTTGAATGCAAACATGTAAACGTGCATGCTTTGTGTTGGACAGGTGACGGAAGCCAGTTTGTGAGATGCCTGTTGCTCTTGGTCGGTCAATACAGGGAAGGTTATTGCTGCTTCTGGATGACTCTGGAGTTGTTGTCCGATGACGTCCCACGTGTACTCGTGTGGAGACATATCTGGTGATTGACATGTCTACACTCTGTAGAGCATGTTGGATTACATCAGCAATATGGAGGCAAGCGTTATGCTGTTGGAAAACACCTCCTGGAATGCAGTTCATGAGTGGCAGAACAACAGGTCGGATCAGCAGGTTGACGTACATATTTGCAGTCAGGGTGCATCGGATAACCACGAGAGTACTCCTGCTATCACACGAAATCGCACCCCAGACCATAACTCTAGGTGTAGGTCGGTTGTATCTAGCATACAGACAGGCTAGTTGCAGGTCCTCGATGGCCTCCTAGAAACCAACACATGGGCATAACTGAAACCGAGGCAGAACAACTTATTTCAGAAAACACAACAAACCTCTACCCTGCCCTCCGATGAGCTCTCGCTTGACACCACTGTAGTCCAAAATGACGGTGGTTTGTGTCACTGTGGTGCCAACTGTTGATCAAGTTGCTGCTGCAGACGCAGTACGATTCGCCACATCCATACGCCGAACACTATGGTCTTCCCTTTCGGTAGTGCCACGTTGCCATCCGGAGCCCGGTCTACTTGCGACTGCACATTTTCGTGACCATCACTGTCAGCAATCGTGTACAGTGGCTTCATTTCTTCCAATTGAGTCTGCAGTATCGCAGAAGGAACAACCAGCTTCTCGTAGCCGTATTACATGACCTCGTTCAAACTCAGTAAGGTGTTGGTAATGGCGTCTTTGTCACCTTAAAGGCATTCTCGGCTAACATCAACTCAATACGTCCAATCTCAAACTAATGCACACGACCGTTGCAGCGTGTATTTAAAGCAAACCTGATTTGCGTTCTCGTAGTGACACTACTAGAGCCACTATTATACGTCTGGCGTGAAATTTGAATAGACTCTACCTCTGAAACACGTCTACCAACTTTTGTTTGTCATACGGCTCTTTCTTGGTGTTGTGATCTTTTTCCGTCAGTGTATATATTTACTATATAAAAGAGAAACGTTGTTGGCGAAAATCTCTTAAGTTCTTGATAGATTCTCCTCAAAATTTTACACAGTACTCTAACCTTTTTCAAAATACTCAAAAATGTACCGCAAAAATTTGCAGGACACGTGCTTCACACGTAGACGAAGAAATTATATTGTATGAACATGGGTCTGAAAACGTTTTGTTTCCACGTTACAACTCAGATTCTTCAACTCATTAATCAAGGAAAACACATAAAAACAGAACGTTGGAATGATGTGGGACATGCACTCTTGGTGACATTTGGTTACGTTGTGCACCGCCAGTGTTTAGTTTTACATGTCCCTGTTGCTATGCAACGTACGTCATTGCTTGTTTACTGGTAATAACAACTGTTCCAGCGATGGGGACGACCGTTGCAAGCACACACGTGACTACGTAGAGTTAATCACAGACTTGGCTCGTGGAATGGCAGTATACGCAAATGCAGAGATGGTAGATGCCCATTTCATGTATGGATTAGCTGACGGTAATGGCACTCACGCTCAACATTTGTACCGGGAGAGATTTCTAGAAAGAAGGTGACCGACAGGAAAACTTTTGAAGGCGTTGATTGTCGACTTAGGCCTAGGACAAGGACACAACAACGGGAGGCTGCAATTCTTCATGCAGTTGACGACGACCCTAATGTCAGTACAAGACATGTAGCTGCAACACTGAATGTTGACCACATGACTGTCTAGCGAGTGTTACACGAGGACCGACTGTATCGACACCAATTACAGCGTGTGCAGGCATTATCACTAACTGACTTTCTTGCACGGGTACTCTTCTGCGAGTGGTTTATTCAACAAAGTGCCGACTCTAATTTTAGTGCAACGGTGCTGTTCACAGATGAGGCTTCGTTCCAACCAGATCAGATTGTAAATTTTCACAATCGGCATGTGTGGCCTGACGTCAATCCTACCGAGCGAGGTGGCGCAGTGATCAGCACACTGGACTCCCATTCGGGAGGACGACGGCTCAGTACCACGTCCTTCCATCCTGATTTAGGTTTTCCGTGATTTCCCTATATCGCTACAGGCAAATGCCTGGATGGTTCCTTTGAAAGGGCACGGCCGACTTCCTTTCCCGTCCTTCCCTCATCCGATGAGACCAATGACCTCTCTGTTTGGTCTCTTCCTCCAAACAACCCAACCCAACCCCAAATCAATTCTCACGCAGATGTTGAAACAACTCATCAACAAATATTTTCTGTCAGTGTTTGGGCCAACATTGTTGGTGACTGTTTGCTAGGGCCTCAGTTTCTTCCACCCAGGCTCAATGGACAAAGTTGTAATTTCGTAGAGAATGTTTTACCTGATCTGTTAGTAGATGTGCCTTTAGCTGTGCGAAAAAACATATTTTTCATGCACGATGGAGCACCTCCTGATTTTAGTGTTACTGTCCGTTGGCTTCTAAATAACAGATTCGGTGACAGATGAGTAGGCAGAGACACACAGATTGCCTGGTTGCAACGTTCTCCCACCTAAACCCACTGGACTCTTATTTGTGGGGGTATTTGAAAGATTTTTGTATGGAATCCCAGTACAAGATGTTCAGAGACTCCGTGCCCGTATTATGGATGGCTGCGAAACCATACGCAATACTGCAGGGATACATCAGCTCATCCGAGATTCATGATGACGGCCGTCTGATGCATGTATCATGTCACAGTCAATTTTAACTGTGATGTCGGGGCATTTAAACCATTAGACAAATTCTTTCTGCTCCTTATTTGTGATTTTAGGCACAATTTTCATACGGTACAAAGTGATGCTTTGTTTTATTCCTCGCAGGCTGTTTTAACGGAAAACGGGAAAGTTGTATTTATTGTTTGTCGGGTTATCATTAGAATAGTACTATGGAATCTGAATTGTCCAAAACTTCGTAATCCTACCCGTTTGCAGGTTAAAAACATGTGAAATACTGTCGCTGAAGCTACTATACTCACAGACCCAGCAGCTGGACAGGTCTCTCTCATATCCAGTGTAGCAATGATCCCAAACGATTTACCTGTTCATTTTAAGCCACTTCAGTTTCCAATCAAAGTTTCCTTTGCAACTCCAATAAATAAAGCTCAGAGTCAGAGAGATGTGGGGGAGGGAGGAGAGGAGGTAGACAGAGAGACGGAGAAGTAGAAGAATGACGGGGAAAGGCAGGAGGAGGTGATGGACAGATAAAAAGCTGCAGGAGTAGGAGATGGATAAAGAGAGGGGGCAGGAGGAGTTGGACAGAGAGAGGGGGCGACGGAGATTAGTACGTTCATCCAGTTACCGCACATAATTAGTAATTGCGAAGCATTGAAGGGGTCGTTCATATAGTACATAAACTGCGGCAACATTTCTCCTCTCTATGAATCAGCTCCTTTGGATAGTTTTCATTAATGGGACACGTGACCTCCGCCACAATCAACCACCGATGCCTCGTAAGTCCAGAAGAGTAAGGCGAAATTAGCGTCGATACGCAGTAGAGATCATGTTTCATTTCTTCCAGCAACTGACAGACGCGGCAATAGTCTTACGGTTACCCAGAGGTCAGTAAGCGAGCGAATCTCTGACAATCTGTTCCCATCGGAATGGAAAATATTCTTTACAACTCTTACCACAAATGTGTAGATAATTATTAAACTTCTTAAAAGGGCACGCTTTTAAGCAGTATGTGGCAGCTTGGCGCTAATAACCACGCTGTTCAGAATCACAACATGTAAACTATAGTAAAGTCCGTCCCCAGTAGCTGATTGGACGCCGGCACGGTAGCTCAGCGTGTTCGGTCAGAGGGTTAGCTGCACTCTGTAATTAAAAAAACTGAGTCAATCGATCAACAACGAACTGAAACTGAGGTCTTACGACGTCAGATTCAACGAACAAAATGAGATAAAAAAAAAAGTGGTCAGAGCGACAGAATGTCAATCCTAAGGGCCCGGGTTCGATTCCGGGATGGCCGGAGATTTTCTCCGCTCAGGGACTGGGTGTTGTGTCGTTTTAATCACCATCATTTCATCCCCATTCACGCGCAAGTCGCCGAAGTGGAGTCAAATCGAAAGGCTTGCACCCGGCGAACGGTCTACCCGAGGGAGGCCCTAGTCACACGACATTGTTGTAACAACAGTAAAGGCCATCTAGGAACTAAAAATTGTGTTTGCCTTATTACCTGTCACCCTAAAGATACACGTATATCCCGGTAGGTCACAGATAAGGGTGTTACTAATGTCGCCAACATACGCTATCCACTCGATCGGTAGCCGGTTCGAATCCAGGTAGAAAAAGAAACTGTCTACTGAGTCCAGGGGCGCTTGATTAAGACACTATGCTCACACTGGGAAGGAGTGAGTTTCAGATTCCCATCCAGCCATACAACTTTACATTTTACATGTTTTCCATAAATAATGTTGCAAAACTTCCTCATGTGTATAAGTGAACGTAACTGAATCTGAGTTATTCATGAATCAGGCACACCCTTGATATTCAGTATTGAATTTAATGTACGCAACGGATTGAATAACGCTATAATTTCCTTAGATCCTATCAGTGAATCCGAAGAAGGGCAGTTGAAAAAAATGTTGAAATACACTCCTGGAAATTGAAATAAGAACACTGTGATTTCATTGTCCCAGGAAGGGGAAACTTTATTGACACATTCCTGGGGTCAGATACGTCACATGATCACACTGACAGAACCACAGGCACATAGACACAGGCAACAGAGCATGCACAATGTCGGCACTAGTACAGTGTATATCCACCTTTCGCAGCAATGCAGGCTGCTATTCTCCCATGGAGACGATCGTAGAGATGCTGGATGTAGTCCTGGGGAACGGCTTGCCATGCCATTTCCACCTGGCGCCTCAGTTGGACCAGCGTTCGTGCTGGACGTGCAGACCGCGTGAGACGACGCTTCATCCAGTCCCAAACATGCTCAATGGGGGACAGATCCGGAGATCTTGCTGGCCAGGGTAGTTGACTTACACCTTCTAGAGCACGTTGGGTGGCACGGGATACATGCGGACGTGCATTGTCCTGTTGGAACAGCAAGTTCCCTTGCCGGTCTAGGAATGGTAGAACGATGGGTTCGATGACGGTTTGGATGTACCGTGCACTATTCAGTGTCCCCTCGACGATCACCAGTGGTGTACGGCCAGTGTAGGAGATCGCTCCCCACACCATGATGCCGGGTGTTGGCCCTGTGTGCCTCGGTCGTATGCAGTCCTGATTGTGGCGCTCACCTGCACGGCGCCAAACACGCATACGACTATCATTGGCACCAAGGCAGAAGCGACTCTCATCGCTGAAGACGACACGTCTCCATTCGTCCCTCCATTCACGCCTGTCGCGACACCACTGGAGGCGGGCTGCACGATGTTGGGGCGTGAGCGGAAGACGGCCTAACGGTGTGCGGGACCGTAGCCCAGCTTCATGGAGACGGTTGCGAATGGTCCTCGCCGATACCCCAGGAGCAACAGTGTCCCTAATTTGCTGGGAAGTGGCGGTGCGGTCCCCTACGGCACTGCGTAGGATCCCACGGTCTTGGCGTGCATCCGTGCGTCGCTGCGGTCCGGTCCCAGGTCGACGGGCACGTGCACCTTCCGCCGACCACTGGCGACAACATCGATGTACTGTGGAGACCTCACGCCCCACGTGTTGAGCAATTCGGCGGTACGTCCACCCGGCCTCCCGCATGCCCACTATACGCTCTCGCTCAAAGTCCGTCAACTGCACATACGGTTCACGTCCACGCTGTCGCGGCATTCTACCAGTGTTAAAGACTGCGATGGAGCTCCGTATGCCACGGCAAACTGGCTGACACTGACGGCGGCGGTGCACAAATGCTGCGCAGCTAGCGCCATTCGACGGCCAACACGGCGGTTCCTGGTGTGTCCGCTGTGCCGTGCGTGTGATCATTGCTTGTACAGCCCTCTCGCAGTGTCCGGAGCAAGTATGGTGGGTCTGACACACCGGTGTCAATGTGTTCTTTTTTCCATTTCCAGGAGTGTGTGTGTGAAACCTTATGGGACTTAACTGCTAACGTCATCAGTCCCTAATCTTACACCTACTTAACCTAAATTATCCTAAGGACAAACACACACACCCATGCCGGAAGGAGGACTCGAACCTTCTCCGTGACCAACCACACAGTCCATGACTGCAGCGCCTTAGACCGCTCGGCTAATCCCGCGCGGCGAGGGCAGTTGACATAATATTTACCATCCAAAAGGATTGAATGTGATAATACACGCAAATCGTTATAGGCAATGAAACCTGGCTAAAGCCGGAGATAAGTTTAGCCTAAATTTTTGCGAATAACCTAACGGTTTAGCCTATCCGAAAGGATACGCTAAACACAATTGTCGGTGGCGCGTTTGTTGTTGCTAGAAGTAGTTTATCTTCTAGCGAAATTGAAGCACATACTTCCTGTGAGTTAGTGTGGGCAGAGGTCGTTCTTGGAAACTGGAATAAGATAATAATTGTATTCTTTTACCGACCTCCCAATTCAAATGATACAATAGCTGAACCAAAGAAAATTTCAGTTTAATTTCAAACACATACCCGACTCATAGAATTATAGTTGGTGGTGACTTTAATTTACCCTAGGTATGTTAGCGAAAATACATGTGTAAATCCGCCAGTACGCATAAAACATCATCCGAAATTGTGCTAAAAGTAGTCTCTGAAAATTGTTTCGAACAGTTCGTTCATTGACCCACGCGAATAGTTAACGATTCTGAAAACACACTTTACCTCTTAGCAACAGACAATCCTGCGCTAATAACGAGCATCAAAACTAACACAGGGATTAGAGAACACAGTTGTCGTAGCGAGAATGAATACTGTAACCCCCAAATCCACCAAAAATAAGCAAAACGTATACCCATTCAGAAAAAGCAGATAAAAATTTCACTTGACGCCTGCCTGAGAGACAATTTCCACTCCTTCCAAATTAACAACTTAAGTGCAGAGCAGATGTGGCTTTAATTCAAAGAAACAGTATTGACAGCGTATTTATACCAAATATGAGACAGTGAAAACTTTCACAGATTTGAACTACTATCATTCGCAAGTTCTAGTATGCCGGACCTGTAAGTGACGCTTACCATATCTTCTACGTACGAGTGGAATGCTGAAAAGTGATGCCTCCGAATTTTTAAGTAAAAATTCTTAAAGTTTTGTAAATGAAACAATGATTGTTAACATTCTACACCTTTATTCTTCATGTCTATATATCTGCAACCCTCTGTCGCTAGAGAGGGGCAAATTGTAACGTGTAACCTGGCAGCGTGTAACGTAACTACTTCAGTGCGTGAGAAACAGTGTGCTGTAATCCAGTTTCAAATTCGAAGAGTTCGTCCACACACGGAGCACCCTCTCCTTCGACATGACAATGCCGCACAAAAGCGCTGTGACATGTGCACTGTGCGGCTGATCCCAACGGAGGTTCGAGTCCTCCCTCGGGCATGGGTGTGTGTGTTTGTCCTTAGGATAATTTAGGTTAAGTAGTGTGTAAGCTTAGGGACTGATGACCTTAGCCGACGCCTTTTGTTCTCTGTCATAAATCATCCTCCATGACCCTATCATATTTTCATCTGTTTTCCAAAACCTGAAGAAAGCCTCCGAGGACTTCACTCTGATAGTGATGAAGCCGAGCAAGCAGAGGTGAGATTTTGGTTCTGTCAACAAAATCGGACATTTTGAAGTGGCGGTATCAGTAACCGGGTCTCTCGTTGGGAGAAATGTTTTCGTCGCCAGGGTGGCAATATTGAGAAAAAGGTATGAAGACATGAAGAATGTAGAACGTTAATATCGTTTGCTTTATTCAAAAAACTTTAAGAGTTTTCGCAAAAAAAAAAGAAAAAAAAATCGGAGGCATTACTGTTCCGAACGCTCTCGAAATACGTGAATACTGGGGACACTGCGCCTTTCTAGTATTAAGTGCAACACTACGATCGCGCATTTGAGGACTCACATATGGGACCGAAGACGACTTGAGAGCGCAGCTTGCAGAGTGACGATCTGTTCACCTCCAAAGCCCCTTTTACACGATCGATTTTCTTGTCTCAACTGACTACTTGAGGCAAGTGAGTCTATTGCAGCGCCCTGGGGTTTTATTCCTTTGCTGAGTCTCTTCTGTTTCGAGTGGTCATCTGCCTTTATACGTCAGCGCATAATTGGGTGTGTTGTAAGAGCTGTCTGCTGTGCAGTCTGGCATCCGAACGGTGAAAGTGAGGTTATGAGCGACTACACTCTTCAAGAAAAAATCGAAATATAGTACAAAATACAGGAACAAACAATGATAATAGAGTTTATTAATGATCCAAGCAGAATTCATAGTGGAGGTTCTTGTCAATCGTCATCTGATAAATTCATTACAAATGGTTCAAATGGCTCTGAGCACTATGGGACTCAACTGCTGAGGTCATTAGTCCCCTAGAACTTAGAACCAGTTAAACCTAACTAACCTAAGGACATCACAAACATCCATGCCCGAGGCAGGATTCGAACCTGCGACCGTAGCGGTCTTGCGGTTCCAGACTGCAGCGCCTTTAACCGCACGGCCACTTCGGCCGGCAAATTCATTACACTCCCGGGAATTGAAAGTATACGAAAACTGTCATCCAAGGGTTTCAGAACATAAACATGTATTTGCTCGAGAAAATATACATATGCAAACCCATCAAACAATATCTCGAACGAAATAAATAGCTTCTTTTGTACTTTATTTTTTGTATCCAGTTTTCTTGCTAAGTGCCAAATAACTTCGAAAATTAGTTTTCTCGTCAAACAATACTCAGTTTTTGCTGTTGAAATAATTTTTATTAAAACACTTTATCTATTTACGTTCTTATTTACGAATAGTGTAGACCTTTCCTCTATAAAACGCAGATGCCTTTTTGCTTTCAGATATTTCGTCTCTCTTGTAGTAGAACACTAGCACGAAAACCTATCAGGACGGTGTGTAACTTTTCAGTGGGTTACGGAAAAAAAGCAAAAGATTAATAATGCAAAAAAAAAGTCATTTCTGTGAGCTCGGCCAGAATAGATTAGCAGACGCGTCCACTGTCCCCTGAATATGCGTACGTGCTATGTTCAGCGTACTTAGAAATTTACAACTCCACGCTCTGCACAATCCATAGATCATTGGTGCCATAGACACATTGGTGGCATAGTTGGTTGCTGATTTACACGCGCACTTTCGAGTAGTAAATTTTGACCAGAAATTCGCTCGTCTAAAACGGGCTAATCTAAGCGACTACTACACCATGACCTGTGCTCGCCGTCTGTCATGACTCATATTTTCAAGTCTCCAGAAAGAGCTTACTTCCTTCTCACTAACAACATGCGTGCTCTAATCCTCTCAAAAGTTACTACAGGCTGCCAAGTATCCTGCCAAGGGAAGGCGAAAAGTCAACAGTCAATGAATTAGATTTGCTCCCTATTTGCTGAAAACCTCCCCGCTAAGTGTTATAACCTACTGAAGTCACTTCTATAACACCAGGCTCTGCTCATTCAGCCAGCAGTAGACTTACATTACAGATACTGCGAAATGTTAAAAAACTGTACAAGTGGTTGATCATCTATTCTGCTCCAACTTCTGAACCTTAAGTAGGAAAGAGCTGTTTTCTAAAGCTTTTAGGAAAGTCAGGAGATGTTTACTTGCTCAAGTCTTTCGTTTAACGTGCTCCTAGCGCCTACCACCCACTGACAGTGTGGTGTCACTGCCAGACACCACACTTGCTAGGTGGTAGCTTAAATCGGCCGCGGGCTATTAGTACATGTCGGACCCGCGTGTCGCCACTGTGTGATCGCAGACCGAGCGCCACCACACGGCAGGTCTCGAGAGACGTACGAGAACTCGGCCCAGTTGTACGACGACGTTGCTAGCGACTATACTGACGAAGCCTTTGCTCTCATTTGCCGAGAGACAGTTAGAATAGCCTTCAGCTAAGTTAATGGCTACGACTTAGCAAGGCGCCAATTGTATCAGTGCATGTATCTTACGAGTCTCATTTGTATAGTCAAGAGAGATGTACCAAAGGAAGCATTAAAAGTTAAGTATATTCCACAGATACGTATTTTCTTTATAGCAGTCATAACGTATCCTGTTCCAGACTTGACGCCAGTCGGCGTGTGTGTACGCGTGCCTTTCGGCTTCCTCCTCAGTGTGGCGTGACTAGCTTGTTACGCCACAACAGACAGATTTCCATCATGTGGAACGAAAGCTTTCTCAGGCCAAAGAGCTAGTCGCCTTTCAGCATATGGTGAAACTGTCGGTGATTGCATTGAACAGGACACAGGTGAATTCATTCCTCATAGTCCACTGTGAGATTGTGCTCCGTCCCTGATGACCTCGCAGTCGACGAGTTGTCCAGCAATAATGCTCCTTCCTTTCAGCAGAACAGTTGTCGATCATAGAATAGTGAGCTATAGATAAATAGCATATGAATGTTGTTCAGAGGACAATTCTCCACTTGATAAGCATTTTTTAAAGAACAGAGTCCCTTATGTCGCTGTTCTATCTCTCCAAAGACAGTAATGACTGATAAAACATGTGATCTACCAAAAAAAGAAGAGAGACAGGTCGCATTTGTACGTAATTTTTGTCATGGCGTTTTAGAGTAAAACTGTTTCTCGAATTGGAACTATGTTTTAGGCAGTGACAAACTTCATAAAAATCGATCAATTCAGCGGTAATAATTATTTATTTTCATCATCTATGTTCTTTCATTTTACTCAATTATGACGCATAGGGAGCACACAACAAAAGGTAAGAGACTGATGATGCAAGCTGGTATACTGGTTCATACATATTCAACCAGTTGGACCCATTTGCGTGCACACGCGTTTCACACAGCTCTAATTATTTCCACATGAACCTTTGCGCCGTTTATGCCTTACGCTGGCGTACAAGAAATTATTGCTTCTATACCACATTTTCCAGCGGGGAACAAGAAAAATCAGTAGTAAAATGCTCGTACACCGTTACTGATTTGATCGACTTTGATGAAAACTGTCACAGCGAAAGGACACAGTTAAAGTTCGAAACACAGCCGAACAATAAATAACAAGTAAGAGCCTCGTAAAGCGAGCAGTCTCTTTCTTTTTTGTCGTTTATCTTAAGTGTGGTACGGGGCACTATAGTAACAGTATGAAAACTTCGATAGAATTAGTGAGGTTTACTTTGCAGTTTCTCATCGATGTACCGACTGGTCACCTGTCTCTGAGCTGCGTAAGTCAACATTCCGTTGTGGGTTCTATCGGCCTCTCTGTGGTGCACAGACGTGGGGCTTTTACCGCCTGCAAACAGTGCATGTTTGCTCAATATCACAACTCTCGGCCACCAGGTGGCGTACCACTCCGCGTCCTGTAATGCAGAACAGCATGTTAAACGATTTTGCTAACGCGACGATCACTTCTGCTAGAGTTCACTGCCTCTAGTCCTGTTCGTCACACTTCATACGTCTCCTTACAGCGGAGTTGACTTCCGTGTCTATGGGTAAAATGATATCATAATTCATGAACTGTCATTTTTGTGGGGCCATATTTCATATTTTCGGAGTGTCTCCTTCATAATGAATTACGTATCTACAGCGCCATCAAACCTATCTTCATTTCAATTTGGAACATAATGTTATATGCTCTGTCTGATTAAACAAAATACAAAACATTTCACCGAGCGAGGTGGCGCAGTGGTTAGCACACTGGACTCGCATTCGGGAGGACGACGGTTCAATCCCGTCTCCGGCCATCCTGATTTAGGTTTTCCGTGATTTCCCTAAATCGCTTCAGGCAAATGCCGGGATGGTTCCTTTGAAAGGGCACGGCCGATTTCCTTCCCCATCCTTCCCTCCCCAGAGCTTGCGCTCCGTCTCTAATGACCTCGTTGTCGACGGGACGTTAAACACTAATCTCCTCCTCCTCCTCCACAAAACATTTCAGAATACATTGTTTTCAGTTACGCACTTTCTTTTAAATTGTGGCGGTACTGAGAAAGACTTAATACATAAAAAAGATCAAGATATGTTGGCGATTTAACCGTTCTGTCATTCGACTGCTGATAGGGTAAAGTAAGATGCCGTGTAGTTTAAAAATTACACATCGAGCGAGGTGGCGCAGTGGCTAGCGCACTGCTCTCGCATTCGGGAGGACGACATTTGAAACCGGCTTCGGGCCATTCTGATGGGAATTTTTCTAAATCGCTTCAGGCAAATGCCGGGAGGGTTCCTTTGAAAGGACAGGACCAATTTCCTTCAGCATCCTTCCCTAACTTGGGACCTATGACCTCGCTTTTTGGTCCCTTCGCCCAAATCAGTCACCCAACCACACTTGTTAATTACAAAAGTCGCACCAGGATACAAATTGGAAACGACATCCAACGAACTGCACAAGGAAATTATCTCCACTAGCAAATTACCCTTATATTCTTCTTAGGTGTCGGCTTAAGAAAGTTTTAACTCTTTCCGAGTATTTCAGATTTCGGAATTAACGAGGTTACTTGGAGAGAAATATCACTGATTTATCAGCACAAGAAGAGAACTAAATACAAAATACTTACTCAAACATCGTTAGGCTACTAAACATTTAAGACTATCAATTTACTCCATACTTTTGGGCAGTGGACAAAATACGAGCTTGCGGAATTTTTCTAGAGGGAACCTCTTCCCGAAAAGGCATAGTTTTGACCCTGCGGACTCTCAGATATTGAGAGCGGTGGCGTCAAAGATTCTTCATACCTAGTTTGGTGTCTTAATTATTTCCTGAACGAATTAACCATTAACGGAAAGTGGTTGCGCGGATGGTGCTTGCGAATACTTAGCGAGTTGGGTAGGATGGCGAAGTGTCATTTTTTTCAAGAGAGAATTCATGTCTGGAAATCCAGGTGGTGAGGAGCTCCAAAGTTTCAGAATGGTTTGGAACTAGCGATGGACGTCAAAAAACTGAATTTGAGTACGAGACGGTGCAGTAAATTACAAAAGGGGTCAAAATTTTGTCCTCCAACTTGATTGCAGAGTGTAAGTCGGAGCAGTAAACACTGGCTTGCATGGTGAAATAAATCCAGCTACTCAAACATGCTACGCCCGTTGGCACCCAGGCTCGACTCGTTGCCACAATGTTCAAAACGAAAACAACGTCACATGGGGCGTAGGTGTGTGTCATTCTACTGCTCAGCTTCGCGTATCTGCCGGGAAACATCGATTTTGGGTCATGAATGGGGTTAGGCGGAGTTAGTATGAATGGAAGCAGGCAATCAGAAATTATACTGACCTTTTGGCCAGCTTTCTGCCGCCTTTTATAGCGAGCCGAATTCCTGAAGAATCCCACCGAGGCCCATAGTGCACCAGTTGTGTCCAGCAGCCGGCGTATCCCAACACGATCATTTGCCTTATCTGACAGTATATACACTCCTGGAAATGGAAAAAAGAACACATTGACACCGGTGTGTCAGACCCACCACACTTGCTCCGGACACTGCGAGAGGGCTGTACAAGCAATGATCACACGCACGGCACAGCGGACACACCAGGAACCGCGGTGTTGGCCGTCGAATGGCGCTAGCTGCGCAGCATTTGTGCACCGCCACCGTCAGTGTCAGCCAGTTTGCCGTGACATACGGAGCTCCATCGCAGTCTTTAACACTGGTAGCATGCCGCGACAGCGTGGACGTGAACCGTATGTGCAGTTGACGGACTTTGAGCGAGGGCGTATAGTGGGCATGCGGGAGGCCGGGTGGACGTACCGCCGAATTGCTCAACACGTGGGGCGTGAGGTCTCCACAGTACATCGATGTTGTCGCCAGTGGTCGGCGGAAGGTGCACGTGCCCGTCGACCTGGGACCGGACCGCAGCGACGCACGGATGCACGCCAAGACCGTAGGATCCTACGCAGTGCCGTAGGGGACCGCACCGCCACTTCCCAGCAAATTAGGGACACTGTTGCTCCTGGGGTATCGGCGAGGACCATTCGCAACCGTCTCCATGAAGCTGGGCTACGGTCCCGCACACCGTTAGGCCGTCTTCCGCTCACGCCCCAACATCGTGCAGCCCGCCTCCAGTGGTGTCGCGACAGGCGTGAATGGAGGGACGAATGGAGACGTGTCGTCTTCAGCGATGAGAGTCGCTTCTGCCTTGGTGCCAATGATGGTCGTATGCGTGTTTGGCGCCGTGCAGGTGAGCGCCACAATCAGGACTGCATACGACCGAGGCACACAGGGCCAACACCCGGCATCATGGTGTGGGGAGCGATCTCCTACACTGGCCGTACACCACTGGTGATCGTCGAGGGGACACTGAATAGTGCACGGTACATCCAAACCGTCATCGAACCCATCGTTCTACCATTCCTAGACCGGCAAGGGAACTTGCTGTTCCAACAGGACAATGTACGTCCGCATGTATCCCGTGCCACCCAACGTGCTCTAGAAGGTGTAAGTCAACTACCCTGGCCAGCACGATCTCCGGATCTGTCCCCCATTGAGCATGTTTGGGACTGGATGAAGCGTCGTCTCACGCGGTCTGCACGTCCAGCACGAACGCTGGTCCAACTGAGGCGCCAGGCGGAAATGGCATGGCAAGCCGTTCCACAGGACTACATCCAGCATCTCTACGATCGTCTCCATGGGAGAATAGCAGCCTGCATTGCTGCGAAAGGTGGATATACACCGTACTAGTGCCGACATTGCGCATGCTCTGTTGGCTGTGTCTATGTGCCTGTGGTTCTGTCAGTGTGATCATGTGATGTATCTGACCCCAGGAATGTGTCAATAAAGTTTCCCCTTCCTGGGACAATGAATTCACGGTGTTCTTATTTCAATTTCCAGGAGTGTATAAATGCCTTAACGGGCACGTCATTTCAACTGATCGTCTGTACAGTCGCCATATTTATGTGCCCATTGGTGTAGTGACTGACTCGCATCTTGTATATTAGCTTACTCAAATTCGTCCTTACAATGAGAACTGCTTACGAAAATCTGATTAGATTTTTCCGTTCTACGATCTCCTCTCTCAGACACGGAGAGGTCAAAATTTATCCACTGTCAGAGTAGCTTAAATCAGTAGCATTTCAAATTTTCTGCACTTAGAGTTGACAGTACAACTTCCCATGAGCCCGTTATCAATCTTTCGCGTAGAATAATGAGTCCTCTAAATGATCAAGCCATTTTCACTCCCTTGGCGAAAGGTCGCCATGATATTCATTCTCACCCCTGTGTGTACAATGTTGGCCACTGAAATTACAACAACAGAAAATATGAGAAGTAACTTTGCAGTGTAGTAGGAAGAATACATGATTAATTCTGTATGTGATTTAGAGGTGTACATTGTGCGACGTTTAACACATAGAGCTGCCACCTGTGGCAGGAACAATGGTCCTAACCGCCTGGGGATTCAGTCGAATAAAGTTTGGGTGACAGATTATCTCATTCTGTTACAGTTCTGTTCCGGAGTTCATCAATCGTAGTGGCTGGCGAGTGGTGACGTGCTAGTCTCTTTACAACCCGTAACCACATGTTTTCAGTGGGCGAAAATCTGGAGAAAGTACTGCGTGGGGCAACAGTTGAACACGCTGTGTTTGCACTGACTACATGCGGTCTTGCGTTACCTTGTTGAAATGTAACGTCATGGACACGTCGAAGATAGGGTACAGTCATCAACTTTAACACATCAGAAACGTAACGCCTGCTATCCAATTTACCTGCTATGTGAACCAAAGGTGTTAGAATTCTACACCCAAAGGTACCCTGTCCCATCACGCCAGGTGCTGAGCCCATACTACGGTGAAGAGTGCAGTCTGAAAACTTTCGGTTTCATCGGAACCTCCACACACGGATGTGTCCATTGTACGCTGTACATAAAACCAGGAATTGTCTGTACACAGGAGAGGCACAGCATAGTTTTTTCAGTGTTGTTGGGCGCATCCTCGTTGGCAAGCCACATCAAGGGATGCTACAATACTTGTCGCGATGCTGACAGTCTGTGGTGTTCCAGACTTCGTAGCACTATCCGTGAGGCTACTTGCCTTATTACAAACATGCCATTTCCTGTGTCAAGGTACTGTACGATACTGCACGGAAGAGTGATTAGTATGTCCGTTAGTTGCATAGAGCCTCTCAAATGCTGCACGGTGTTGAGCAAGATAAAGTAACTCTCCCCAGTCAGAAGTTTGCTCTAGGAATTTCTGCTCATACTGTAATATTCACCAATGCGGACCAGCAGAGGAAAAATCTCACTCAATAATCTGCAGAAACTTAAAACAGGTTAATCATAATGCCCTACAAATGGATTTTCCGGAATTCCATGGCAGGAAACAAGCAATGTGCCCACATTACATGGTAAAATCTGGGCATTAAGCCGTGACATATAGCACTGTATGACAAACAAGCTCCTAAACGTTCTGTCAAAGTAAAGAGAGACTGTGGAAAAAACTGCTCAGCTTCGACGTAGGAAAGGCTAAATATGATACTGTTTTTCATACCTCTGCAGATAAATTAAACGAGTTGTATCAACAACAGACAGTTCTCAAATGGTTCAAATGGCTTTGAGCACTATGGGACTTAACTTATAAGGTCATCAGTCCCCTAGAACTTAGAACTACTTAAACCTAACTAACCTAAGGACATCACACACATCCAAGCCCGAGGCAGGATTCGAACCTGCGACCGTAACGGTCGCGCGGTTCCAGACTGTAGCGCCTAGAACCGCTCGGCCACCCCTGCTGGCGGCGGTTCTCAAGTTGCAATAAATTTTCAGCCACAAGATGGCATCTTCTCGACAGGTCTGTTTTTATTAAAACATGTTGCAACACACACGTGGCGAAAAAAGTATTCAGGAGAATTTCTTATGGGGTAATGATGGAGTGAGCGTAGGTATGGCTAAATACGTTGTCGGTATTATATTCAAGTTCTATCATGGGTGCAAAAGATGGATCTTAAACTAAACCCTAAGAAGTCACGGATCATACTCACATCTCAAGGTAAGTTGATCAGCGGATATTAGGTATTCACTGGACATTTTCGTGAAACAGTTCTTCCAGTACATCTCAACGGTACCCATTTACCATTTCCAGAAAACATTAAAAGATCTTCACATAATCTTGGATGAACATCTGAATTGGGAAGAACAAACTGATGTAGTTTGAAAAATATCACTCTTCTGACTACATGCAATCCAAAAATTTAGAAAAATATTCCAAACCCAAATTAAATAAAAATTAGATGGTTGGTAGGTTGATTTGGGGCAGGGGACCAAATAGCGAGGTCATCGTTCCCATCGGATTAGAGAAGGATGGGGAAGGAAGTCGGCCGTGCCCTTTCAAAGGAACCATACCGGCACTTATCTAAAGCGATTTAGGGAAATCACGGAAATCCTAAATCAGGAGGGCCGCACGCGGGTTTGAAGCGTCGTCCTCCCGAATGCGAGTCGACTGTGCTGACCACTGCGCCACCTCGCTCGGTCAGAAATTGGTCCAGGCTTTAGTCCTGTGAAGTCTTTCCTACTGAGCTGTAGCTCAACACTACACAAACAATGAATACGCCAGGCGATCGGAGCTGCGATGAACGCCTGCGTAAGTTATTTGTGCAACATTCGGTTTTTTCATCATATCAGTCCTTCCTTTACTCAGCTAGGTTGGATGCGACCCTATAGGTGGCGAAATTTGCACCCGTTCTGTTTACTTCATCCGTTTGTTACTCACTGGTGTCCTCGGTGCCTCTCCTCACTTGTCAGATATCTACTATCAGTCCACAACTGCAATACCAGATCGGATACTCTCAGCGTCTTGGCTGCACCTATGCACAACACTAAGTTTTTTTGCATCTTCTTCCCCACCCTTCTTGACGGTTACTCATAGATGTATTACGGGTGACAGTGTTTCCAGTGACTTATCAGAAACAGTGTAATGCATCAGTAATGAATCTTCTACATCTACATGATTACTCTGAAATTCACATTTAAGTGCTTGGCAGAGGGTTCATCGAACCACAATCATACTATCTCTCTACCATTCCACTCCCGAACAGCGCGCGGGAGAAACGAACACCTAAACCTTTCTGCTCGACCTCTGATTTCTCTTATTTTATTTTGATGATCATTCCTACTACCTATGTAGGTTGGGCTCAACAAAATATTTTCGCATTCGGAAGAGAAAGTTGGTGACTGAAATTTCGTAAATAGATCTCGCCGCGACGAAAAACGTCTTTGCTTTAATGACTTCCATCCCAACTCGCGTATCATATCTGCCACACTCTCTCCCATATTACGTGATAATACAAAACGAGCTGCCCTTTTTTGCACCCTTTCGATGTCCTCCGCCAATCCCACCTGGTAAGGATCCCACACCGCGCAGCAGTATTCTAACAGAGGACGAACGAGTGTAGTGTAAGCTGTCTCTTTAGTAGACTTGTTGCATCTTCTAAGTGTCCTGCCAATGAAACGCAACCTTTGGCTCGCCTTGCCCACAATATTATCTATGTGGTCTTTCCAACTGAAGTTGTTCGTAATTTTAACACCCAGGTACTTAGTTGAATTGATAGCCTTGAGAATTGTACTATTTATCGAGTAATCGAATTTCAACGGATTTCTTTTGGAACTCATGTGGATCAGCTCACACTTTTCGTTATTTAGCGTCAACTGCCACCTGCCACACCATACAACAATCTTTTCTAAATCGCTTTGCAACTGATACTGGTCTTCGGATGACCTTACTAGACGGTAAATTACAGCATCATCTGCGAACAACCCAAGAGAACTGCTCAGATTGTCACCCAGGTCATTTATATAGATCAGGAACAGCAGAAGTCCCAGGACGCTTCCCTGGGGAACACCTGATATCACTTCAGTTTTACTCGATGATTTGCCGTCTATTACTACGAACTGCGACCTTCCTGACAGGAAATCACGAATCCAGTCGCACAACTGAGACGATACCCCATAGGCCCGCAGCTTGATTAGAAGTCGCTTGTGAGGAACGGTGTCAAAAGCTTACCGAAAATCTAGAAATACGGAATCAACTTGAGATCCCCTGTCGATATCGGCCATTTCTTCGTGCGAATAAAGAGCTAGCTGCGTTGCACAAGAACGATGTTTTCTGAAACCATGCTGATTACGTATCAATAGATCATTCCCTTCGAGGTGATTCATAATGTTTGAATACAGTATATGCTCCAAAACCCTACTGCAAACCGACGTCAATGATATAGGTCTGTAGAACGATGGATTACTCCTACTACCCTTCTTAAACACTGGTGCGACCTGCGCAATTTTCCAATCTGTAGGTACAGATCTATCGGTGAGCGAGCGGTTGTATATGATTGCTAAGTAGGGAGCTATTGTATCAGCGTAATCTGAAAGGAACCTAATCGGTATACAATCTGGACCTGAAGACTTGCCCGTACCAAGCGATTTGAGTTGCTTCGCAACCCCTAGGATACCTACTTCTAAGAAACTCATGCTAGCAGCTGTTCGTGTTTCAAATTCTGGAATATTCCATTCGTCTTCTCTGGTGAAGGAATTTCGGAAAACTGCGTTCAATAACTCCGCTTTAGCGGCACAGTCGTCGGTAACAGTACCATCGGCACTGCACAGCGAAAGTATTGACAGCGTCTTGCCGCTTGTGTGCTTTACATACGACCAGAATTTCTTCAGATTTTCTACCATATTTAGAGACAATGTTTCGTTGTGGAACCTATTAAAGGCATCTCGCATTGAAATCAGTGCCAAATTTCGCACGTCTGTAAATTTTAGCCAATCTTCGGGATTTCGCGTTCTTCTGAACTTCGCATGCTTTTTCCGTTGCCTCTGGAACAGCGTTCGGACCTGTTTTGTGTACCAGAGGGGGATCAGTTCCATCTCTTACCGATTTATGAGGTATGAATCTCTCAATTGCTGTTGCTACTATATCTTTGAATTTGAGCCACATCTCGTCTACATTTGCATAGTCAGTTCGGAAGGAATGAAGATTGTCTCTTGGGAAGGCTTCTAGTGACACTTTATCCGCTTTTTTAAAGAAAATTATTTGGCGTTTGTTTCTAGTGGATTTGGAAGGAACGGTATTGAGCCTAGCTACAACGACCTTGTGATCACTAATCGCTGTATCAGTCATGATGCTATCTATTATCTCTGGATTGTTTGTGGCTAAGAGGTCAAGTGTGTTTTCGCAACCATTTACAATTCACGTGGGTTCGTGGTCTAACTGCTCGAAATAATTTTCTGAGAAAGCATTTAGGACAATCTCGGAAGATGTTTTCTGCCTACCACCCGTTTTGAACAAGTATTTTTGCCAACATATCGAGGGAAGGTTGAAGTCCCCACCAACTATAACCGTATGAGTGGGGTATTTATTTGTTACGAAACTCAAATTTTCTCTGAACTGTTCAGCAAGTATTTCATCGGAGTCTGGGGGTCGGTAGAAGGAGCCAATTATTAACTTAGTTCGGCTTTTAAGTATAACCTCCACCCATACCAATTCGCACGGAGTATCTACTTCGACTTCACTACAAGATAAACCACTACTAACTATACACAATACTCTAAATTTATTTATACCGATGGTCAAGTGCGAGTCCCTGCGCCAAGTGTCGTTCCTCTGCAGATGTTACTGGGTTTCGCTACAATTTTCTATCTTCGCAGTTGCCTCTACCGTTATGCAACATTGTAGTCCGCAAACGCTCTCACCTACCTTCCGATATTTTCCGGTAGGTCACTAATATACAGGGTGGTTGTAATTAGACTTTCGCTACATGAGAGGGCCCCCATGGAAAACGAGTGATAGTAGGACAATGAAACTTTTTGTAAACATGTGTAAGAACATAGGGAAGAGAAATGACGAATATCACATAGAATTAAACATATTTTAATTTCCACAAGGGAGGGTAACAGTTGTTAATTGCGTACCACGTTTACGTTCCAGTTTATAAGAGCTTGTGCTCCGTCTCTAATGACCTCGTTCTCGACGGGACGATTAACTCTAATCTCCTTCCCCCCCCCTCCTCTTCCGGGTTACAAACGTTGCTCAGTGTGACTACCAACTGCACCGACAACAACCTGGACCGCATTCGAGATATCGTTTCACAACGGCTCGTAGCATCTTTCGAACGGTGGACCATGGAATGTTTAGCTGTCGTGACACAGCTCGTGCATTGCTTGAAGATCGCACATCATCTCCAGCATTCTCAGCCATGGGAAAATTAGCTTCTTCATCAATTTATGGCGCAATTGGTCCAATGCCTCTTCCAGGAGCAATTCCCAAATCGCCAGTTAATTCGAACTTCCGAATCGTGTTCTTCAACCGGAGTGCAGAAAAAGGACATTTCCGTATTCGTTCAACGTGTCGACACTCGCGAATAACTACAACACTATTGCTGTATTTTTGCTAAAACAGCTTTACGAGTAAAGCCCTGATCACCTTGTCCAGACCCATGCTGACTGTCAGCAGCCGTAGCGCACACTGATGCTTGTGTTTCAGCCCTGTGTCGCCGTACAGCACCGGCGGCTAAGGGCAAGTCATTACACTAACACTACAATCAACCCAAATCCTGCAGCACACTGTCTGAACGTAAGTTGGGTACCCACACGACAAATTGTTTTTTGTCTACAATCGCTCAACCAGTGAAAATTTAATTGTAACTACCCTATATATTGTGGACCGTAACGGCTCCGTAACATTCTGTTTGGGTACTTCCAAAGTTACTTTTAAATCAGATGAGAATGTGACGTTAAGAACTGGTGGGAAGCCCTGAATCCAGTCACAGACCTGTATAGATCGTATTTTTTCCTCCAACCGACAGTGCACACTCTATCGAATGCCTTACGGAAGTTAAGAAGTACGGCTTTAACCTAGGCGCATTCGAGTACGACACAACGTTCTCAATACGTACCTAATTAAATTTCTGAAAGCTGTGCAGCACATATACAGGATACGTGTAGCACCGTTTTCCAGTCTGATTGTGGGCCGAAGCATCTGGAATCGTAGACCAGAACACATGCGGACGGAGAACCTCAGCGAGTGACGTATAAATAGTGGGCCGCGCCCGGACATCGGGACAGCCGTCTTCCGCGCCCACGTGTTCACGTTCATCCCCCGGCGACAACATCAACGGCCATTGTTACTCCGGCGCTAAACCGAGGACTACATTCACGACGAGGTACTCTTGTGTTCTGGACAGCTGCCTCCTCCTGTCACAAGATTGAGAGATTTTCTGGAACCTCTTACAAGAGCTTGTGAGACCTTCCAGAGCGGATGTGATAAATAATAGTCTGTTGCAGGAGAAAAGCAATGCGTCCCTGTCGTGGACGTTTGCATGGTTTTTCAATGCAGTCAGTTAACACTAATCAACACTTATTAACGAAAATGAAACATCATTATAAAGGAGAATTTGCTATAAATCCTAAGACAATTTGTACACAACCAGTTGTTTAGAGTGTCTACCAAGCGCTGTTACTCTGTTATAACGATAGTGCCAATATTTTTACCGAAGTACAAGAGACAACGAAAACAAATAGCAAGGTTAACGTGTCTAGTAAACTAGTTAAACAAGCAGTATTGTTATATGTCAAGAAGGAATTCAAAACTTACAGCTTTGGGCAGAAGCATGTAGAAGAACTTTAGGTCAGGTTCAGAAGAACATTTGACGAAGTAGTGGAGATATAAGAACCCAATAGAACAGTTTTTAATGGGAGGAACCCTCCGTGGTATACAATCTCTGCAAATAAACTTCTGAAGAATCAGCGTTTACAACACAAGAGGTGTACAACAAAGCTAGGAGTGTATATAGCGTGTCCTGTTAAGAGTCATCAGGCGAATTTTCTCTGGTGTTTCGTCAGATATTTACAATTTCGTGCTTGGAGTATGTAGCTGGAGTCAGCTCAGACAAATACTGCTCATCACGTCTTTCACTCGACGCCCAGTGTAGACGGAAAACTTTGGTTTGTTTCCAGTTACATACAAGACGACTTTTAAAACGGTATTTTTGCGTGCCTATTCGACAGAGCGGTCCCAGCTTAGGCTAGTACGATATTCGTTCTATTGATATGTATCAATAAGGACAGCAAAACACGAAGATCAGCCAGCACTGCAACAGCAACTGAGCAGCATCTTGGCTTGCTACGGCCATGCAGCGGCGCTGCTCAGTTTCAGTTGGAGTACCGGTTATTCTTGGTGTTTTGTAGTCCCTGTTAATAAATAAAGCTAAAACAAATATCGCACTAGACTAACTTTCGTCCGCTCTATCGAATGGGCACGTAAAATGCCGCTTTGAAAATAAGTTTGTCGTTAAAGGGAAGCAAGTCGACATTTCCACCCGACACTGGATGTGGCATGAAAGAAATGATGAGCAGTAGTTGTTTAGGCTGATTCCAGCTACACACCGCAAAAACGAAATTGCAAGTATCTGTCGAAACACCAGAGAACATCCTACTGACGACTCTTAGGAGGTACGGGACAACCTGTATAGAGAGCTGCCAAATGAGAGATGTTTGTCACTAGGGCAATGGGTGAAGCCTTTAACGAATACCACTGCATATTCTTATCTAGAGTTTTCTCATAAAACCTAAAGAAATTGTGGTTATATGTAAAGGGAGTCTGTCGCATCAAAGTTAGTACACAGACAGTTATGGATGACACAGAACTGAAATATAGGGTAGCGAAGTAAAAACAGAAATGGCAAACCCAATTTTCAAATGTTCCTTTAAAAATGAAGATCCAGGAGTACTCCCCCATTTTAATTCCTGCAGCACTGCGAAAGTGAGTGACATAGGTGTTACTGTCAGTGATGTTAAGAAATAGCTGAAGTAGCTAAAACTGAATAGGATCTGATGCAGTTCCTAACAAATGTTCAAATGTGTGTGAATTCCTACGGGACTAAACTGCTGAGGTCATCGGTCCCTAGACTTACACACTACTTAAACTAACTTATGCTAAGAACAACACGCACACGAAATAATTTTAATTTATTAGCTACTTGGCCCAATTTGTTTTTTAAATTCCAGACAATTGCACAAAGTTTTCAACAGAAGTTGCAGAGAATTTAATTTTGGAAAAATGATGGTAATAACGCTAACTGAAACTGTATGAATGTGTCAGATAGTCTGCTTTTATTAATACCATAGCACACTTGAATTCATGTTAAACCGGAAAAACAAAGCTCAGTGTTAAGGAAGTTGTACAGTATACATACAATTTCACAATAAATTCGCAATAAATATTCAAAACTGTCTCCACCGGGTTCAATGCATTTAGCTGCACGTGAATGAACATATTTTGTTGCTCGTTTCAGTTTCACAGGGGTGTATAATAATCGTTGCTTCTTTGGATGTTCTGGAAAACTACTGCAGATAGTTCTGCGACATGTTTCATTAGATTCATCATACCAATAACAACAAAGTAAATGGCAATCGTGCTTTACTTTAACCTACTCCGCAGCACGTGGTCTCGCGGTAGCGTTCTCGCTTCTCGAGCACGGGGTTCCGGGTTCGATTCCCGGCGGGGTCAGGGATTTTCACCTGCCTCGAGATGACTGGGAGTTGTTGTGTCGTCTTCATCATCATCATCATCATTATTCATCCCCATTACGGTCGGAGGAAGGCAATGGCAAGCCACCTTCACTAGGACCTTGCCTAGTACGGCGGTGCGGGTCTCCCGCATCGTTCTGCTACGCTCTGTCACGGAGTATGAGACTTTATCATCTTTAGTTTTGCGATGGTTTCATATTAGTGAAGTTACTAAATTTCAGGCAAAATCTTTTATTAGCCGTAACTCCGCAATTAAACATTTGCGGACCTATGTTTATATGAACTTTTTTTCTTCAGTTTTATTTCTAAAATAACATATTAAAATATTTGCATATCTTCGTCAGTCGCCCTGTATAATAAGGTACTATCTAAAAGAAACTGCACAAATATTCAGCCAGATCTTGCTGAGGCTTCAGAAGTGGTGCAGATGTAAGCAGCTTGCTTTAAATATTCATAAGCGTAAAACTGTCTCTTCACAAAATGCATAAACGTAGTATTCCACCACTATAATTTCAGTATATCGCGGCGGCAGAAAGCGATCGAAGTAGAGAGCTGCTTGAGGTGTGTCTCATCGGGCGTTCTTCATTTGGTCCTCCGGCTACGGTACAGCGAGGCTATTTCACTCACGGGGCTAATCCGACTGAAATAAGAAATTTTGCAACTGTGCACTAGTTTGTCACAGACTCAAGGTCGTTTTGCCTTCAGTGTGTGCCACTACCTCTGTATCACCGCCTGCTGGTGTAGTAAGGGTGTTTCCTGTTACGTTATTGACAGAACAGAAGGACAAACTCTTAAGGTAAGGGAACTAGGATGAGTTATTGCCATAGTTAAAGAATATAGCCTTAAAAATTTAGATGTACCATGCGCAATAAAGTGAAATTTTAAACTCTTGTTGTTACTTCTATAAGAACACAGACTACGCAGTGTGGGTATCAACAAATACTGCTGACTTTTTCCACCAAGTTCTGATTTGCGACGTCTTTATACATCTGCGCATGGGGGGCTGTTTCGCCTCGTACACTTGGGGCTACTTCCGCTTAGTCAAGTTATTAGTTTAATTCATGTTTTACTGCGAAATTCTAGAGAACGCGTTTTCTTGGTTTCATTTGAGATGGCCCGTACATGCAAAAGAAAAAGCCAAGTGCTTGATGGTCCGAGGAAGATATGAAACAAGCAGTAACAAGTGTTGCAGGCAGCTCCCCTGGATGAAGTGCCAGCAATGTGCTAAGTGCTTTCACGAAGTGTGTGTAGCTGCAAAAGGACGGAAAATGTTTACTTGTGGTAAATACCTGTGATTTTGACACTGAAATACACTGGGCGAGATAGCCACTTGACTGCGTGGAATAGCCCCACCATTTTTATAATACAGGGTGATTCAAAAAGAATACCACAACTTTAGGAATTTAAAACTCTGCAACGACAAAAGGCAGAGCTAAGCACTATCTGTCGGCGAATTAAGGGAGCTATAAAGTTTCATTTAGTTGTACATTTGTTCGCTTGAGGCGCTGTTGACTAGGCGTCAGCGTCAGTTGATGCTAAGATGGCGACTGCTCAACAGAAAGCTTTTTGTGTTATTGAGTACGGCAGAAGTGAATCGACGACAGTTGTTCAGCGTGCATTTCGAACGAAGTATGGTGTTAAACCTCCTGATAGGTGGTGTATTAAACGTTGGTATAAACAGTTTACAGAGAATGGGTGTTTGTGCAAAGGGAAAAGTTCTGGACGGCCGAGAACGATTGATGAAAATGTAGCACGCATCCAGCAAGCATTTGTTCGCAGCCCAGGAAAATCGACTCGCAGAGCTAGCAGAGAGCTGCAAATTCCACAATCAACTGTATGGAGAGTCCTACGAAAAAGGTTAGTTATGAAACCCGAACGTCAACTACCCGAGGCGATGGATCGGCCGCCAGGCAGTCCGTGACAGAGCACTTCATCACTGGCCTCCAAGAAGCCCTGATCTTACCCCCTGCGATTTTTTCTTATGGGGGTATGTTAAGGATATGGTGTTTCGGCCACCTCTCCCAGCCACCATTGATGATTTGAAACGAGAAATAACAGCAGCTATCCAAACTGTTACGCCTGATATGCTACAGAGAGTGTGGAACGAGTTGGAGTATCGGGTTGATATTGCTCGTGTGTCTGGAGGGGGCCATATTGAACATCTCTGAACTTGTTTTTGAGTGAAAAAAACCTTTTTAAATACTCTTTGTAATGATGTATAACAGAAGGTTATATTATGTTTCTTTCATTAAATACATATTTTTAAAGTTGTGGTATTCTTTTTGAATCACCCTGTATACTGTGATTTCTGCCTTCTTCACATGTTTGTTTAATACTTTGTTCCTGTAAAGGAATTTCGACCTTTTATATGCTGGAGTGTATTCACAATGAAAATCCCATAATTTTATCACATTGACTGATTTTTAAAAAGTTTCATGTCATTATTACTATTCACGTATGGGCCCAATAGGACCACACGAGGTACAATCAGGCAATGCGCTTTTGATTTTTGTCCTTCCTTTGTGTCGAAATTTGTTTCATCCCTTCAGAATGAAGTGTCTTTATTTTACGAGACTACGGTGTTCCATTCCGTTTTCTAATTTCCCTCTGACCAGCTTTGCAAAGAAGTATCTTTTGTCTGAATGAACTCAGCAGTTTTGTCCCTTAGCAATTCACACATATTTCATATCGAATAATATTTGTAGTCCTACTTTTTCCGTAACTTCTTTAAGAATTTCAGTTTGTTTTTGAGTTGTGGTAATATCCATAGTAAAAATTGCCTGATTATCTGCAAAGGCATGGCAATCTACTCTAATATTACGTCTATCTAACTTGATTGCTTCATCTATATTTTGACTCGACGTTTGCTCTCGTCATTTTGTAATTACCTTTTTCAAAATACAGTTAAACAGTAATGGGGAGAGTCCATCTCCCTGTCCAACACCAGTCTTTATATCAAATGGTTCGGTAATTTCTCCCATGAAATTAACTTAAGAGCTAGTGTAAGTTAATGATTTCTTAATCAATGTTAGAGTTTTATTATCTAGTCCTTGTTCCTTTAAAATGTGGAAAAGGGATTCACGCTCGAAAGGTTCGAAGGTCTTTTTAAAATCCATAAATGTACATACAATATTGTTACTAGAAATCTTTTGGTGCCTAAAGATTAGTTTTAGATTAAGAGTTTGTTTCGAACAGGATCTGTTTGGTCTAAAGCCTGCTTGGTATTCACGAATTTTAGGTTCTAACTATTCTTGCTCTCGATCAAGTAAATATTGCGAGAGCATTTTGTATGTGATTGCGAGAAAAGAAATTCCTCGGTAATTATAAACTTCGATTCTATCCTCTTTTTTATGTAATACATGAATTAGGACAGTTTTCCAGTCCTCAGTTATTTTCCCAGACTGACAGATATGTCCTATTAGTTGAGTGATCTCTCTTATATTGCTAGAGCCGGCTGATTTTAGTAGTTCAGAAATTATACCGTCTTCTCCGGATGCTTTGTTTTTAAGTCTCTAAATCTATTTAGTTATTTCTATTTCATCAGGTTCTTTAGAGTACGGGTTTGTGTTATTAGTTTGCTGTGGTTGGAATTTATTCGCTGGTTCTGGACAGTTAAATAGTTTTTCAAAATAATTAACAGGTACCTTAGAGATTTCTTGGTTGTTAAGAGCCAAACTGCCATTTTAATTTTTGGAACAAAGACTTTGAGTTGGTAACCGGTTAGTTTTTTTTTAATGTTTTATAACATTTTCTTGTATTGTTCTTCTGGAAGTCTTTTTCGATTTCTAAAAGTTGGGTATTTTGGTACTTTCTTTTAGCCTGTCGGATTAATTTAGATGTTTCTTTGCTTACAGTTAGAAAGGTGTTGTACGTATTATTAGTTTACCTACTATTTCAATTTTTGAATGCCTCATGCCTACACTTAACTGCTGTTTCACAATCCTCGTTCCACGACGGCTGTTTTTGTTTCTTTCGAAGCGGGATTAAATTTTGTGCTTTTTTGATGAACTTTTCTTTTAGGCTTTGCCAATTGTTGGATTGTTTGTTGTCAAGTTCACTTGGTATAGTTGAGGTTATTTTAGCAGTGTCAAATTTTGGGATAGCATTTTTTTGTTTTGAAGAGTTTTTGAGGTTGAAGTTTTACTTTTATTCGCGTTACATAATTTAAATAAACTAATAATTTATAACATTGACAGATTTTTAAAAAGTTTCTTGTCATAATGTATAGGGCTTACAGTTGAAATGAGCGGAATAGCGCCCCTACCCTCCACATACCGCAATCGGCTTTGGACTGAAACTTGCAAATCCGTTGCCGGCTGCGATAAGCTAGTAGGAGTGGTATCGATATGTGATGCCACAGCTTCTACTTTCAAGAACAGTGTCACGTAATTTTCTTAATTTTCATTATTTCATGTTAATTTCATGAAGTATACCGAGGACAGCAGGAAAGGACAATAGGCCCACAGCTTAGCTCCCTTTCATAATACACTCCTGGAAATGGAAAAAAGAACACATTGACACCGGTGTGTCAGACCCACCATACTTGCTCCGGACACTGCGAGAGGGCTGTACAAGCAATGATCACACGCACGGCACAGCGGACACACCAGGAGCCGCGGTGTTGGCCGTCGAATGGCGCTAGCTGCGCAGCATTTGTGTACCGCCGCCGTCAGTGTCAGCCAGTTTGCCGTGGCATACGGAGCTCCATCGGAGTCTTTAACACTGGTAGCATGCCGCGACAGCGTGGACGTGAACCGTATGTGCAGTTGACGGACTTTGAGCGAGGGCGTATAGTGGGCATGCGGGAGGCCGGGTGGACGTACCGCCCAATTGCTCAACACGTGGGGCGTGAGGTCTCCACAGTACATCGATGTTGTCGCCAGTGATCGGCGGAAGGTGCACGTGCCCGTCGACCTGGGACCGGACCGCAGCGACGCACGGATGCACGCCAAGACCGTAGGATCCTACGCAGTGCCGTAGGGGACCGCACCGCCACTTCCCAGCAAATTAGGGACACTGTTGCTCCTGGGGTATCGGCGAGGACCATTCGCAACCGTCTCCATGAAGCTGGGCTACGGTCCCGCACACCGTTAGGCCGTCTTCCACTCACGCCCCAACATCGTGCAGCCCGCCTCCAGTGGTGTCGCGACAGGCGTGAATGGAGGGACGAATGGAGACGTGTCGTCTTCAGCGATGAGAGTCGCTTCTGCCTTGGTGCCAATGATGGTCGTATGCGTGTTTGGCGCCGTGCAGGTGAGCGCCACAATCAGGACTGCATACGACCGAGGCACACAGGGCCAACACCTGGCATCATGGTGTGGGGAGCGATCTCCTACACTGGCCGTACACCACTGGTGATCGTCGAGGGGACACTGAATAGTGCACGGTACATCCAAACCGTCATCGAACCCATCGTTCTACCATTCCTAGACCGGCAAGGGAACTTGCTGTTCCAACAGGACAATGCACGTCCGCATGTATCCCGTGCCACCCAACGTGCTCTAGAAGGTGTAAGTCAACTACCATGGCCAGCAAGATCTCCGGATCTGTCCCCCATTGAGCATGTTTGGGACTGGATGAAGCGTCGTCTCACGCGGTCTGCACGTCCAGCACGAACGCTGGTCCAACTGAGGCGCCAGGTGGAAATGGCGTGGCAAGCCGTTCCACAGGACTACATCCAGCATCTCTACGATCGTCTCCATGGGAGAATAGCAGCCTCCATTGCTGCGAAAGGTGGATATACACTGTACTAGTGCCGACATTGTGCATGCTCTGTTGCCTGTGTCTATGTGCCTGTGGTTCTGTCAGTGTGATCATATGATGTATCTGACCCCAGGAATGTGTCAATAAAGTTTCCCCTTCCTGGGACAATGAATTCGCGGTGTTCTTATTTCAATTTCCAGGAGTGTATTACTGTTCTCGTAATTACAAAGTTTGTCATAATTACAAAGGCAATTTCGCTGCATTTTACTTTGTCGACAGTTTTTGTCTGGAATGCTGATAGGCGCTGTTTCCACGACTGACATCGTAATGCAACATTTCAGTCGTATTTGTTGTTCTAACTCGCTTAATCGGTTAGATACTTCTTTTTCTGGCATGTGACGCAAGTTTTAAATTCCTTCGTATCAGTGTGGTCTTACCAATGGAGAGATTTTGAGTGTTCTGCAGAAATAATTCACTGAATCTGCCAGAGTAGCGGGACTTGGAGGAGCTATCGACAATAGATGTCTCCCCACCTCGGATGTTTCCACCACAACCTCAGAAGCCAAATGGCACAAATATGAAGACAGCAGCTACATGTGAAACGGGATGGAAGGTGGTTAAAACACCTGGAAGAAGGGCGGTCTGGAACGTCCAGAAGGAGGACTGCCACGGAGCGGATGACGCCGTCATCAGTACTTTCCTAATTCTTTTTGATGAACCGATCCTGCACATTACTAAACAGAAAGCACACAGAATAAAATGCTCGGAACGATATAAGAAACACCACTATCACGTATCGTTCGAGGAATTGGAGACAATTAATTGTATCATTTACGTCCGAGATGCTTTTTGCGCTAAAGGTGTTTTGTTTTATGACCTTCGGTTGCAATCTTGGTGACTTAATTTCAAAAGGGAGAAAATGACAAGAACGAAACAGTCATTTTTGAATAAGCCTTAATCCAAATTTGGATAAAATGAGTTAAGAACGGCACCAGAATCTATAAACGTAGGTACAAGCATAAAAACACATTGTAAGTGTGTGTTTGAAACTCCGTTACAGCGACGTTACTTTCGAAGCGGTTTTACTACAGGAATAACGACATTTCATTTCAATGATGAACATCTTCAAATGGTTCAAATGACTCTGAGCACTATGGGACTTAACATCTGAGGTCATCAGTCCCCTAGAACTTAGAACTACTCAAACCTACCTAAGCTAAGGTGAAACGTCCCCTTTGAAAAATTGTAGAAGACTGTGCTTAAACTGATACACAATATTTTTAGCGCAACGCAATCTGACTTTCAAAAATCCCTACAAAAGAATGGCCCTGACTATAACATTAACCTATACCTTCCACAAATCACTTACCTCACAAAAATCTTCGTTACTCGAACTACTGCAATACAGCGAGCGCCACTACTGCCAGCTAAATAAAAGATTCAAACTACGGAAGGCACTAACTACTGATACGAATAGTTAGCAAATTGAAGATTTTAATAGAGAACAAACAATGTATTTACCTTAATAGTCATCAAAAGTCATAATATATATAGGAGTTCATAACATCCATTCTTACAAATATCAAAACTCCGCCATGTCTCTCCCCACATCCACCACTGCTGGCGGCTCACCTCCAACTGCGCAACGCTACGCGCTGTTCACATCCAGCTGCCGCTGCCCAACACTACAATGGCAGACAACAATGCAAACTAGACACAGACTGCACACAGCACAGCCAGTGGTTTTCATACAGAGCGCTACGTAACATTGCCAATAAGAAAACATAAACAGCCTACTTACATAGCCCCCATGCTCCCCACAAAAAATTTTACAAATTGTTTTGGGCAGTGGCCAATAATGATTTCATAAAATTTTTCATAATTACAACAACAAAGATATCAAATGCACACACTTATTGATACAATATTGGTCAAATGCTACAATTTTCTCACAGTCCATAAAGACAGTCCTGCTCATTCATCACAGTAAAATTGCAGTGTTTTTCTCAAAGTCTGAGCAGTAAAAGAAAATGCACACGGAAGTAGTGGATTTCCATGCAGTCTTGAAGAAGTAGTGTTGTCCCTCCAACGGAAAGACAGTGCTGACTCTTGACATGCAGACAGGTAATGGGCCACAACAGAGCAAACCCACCGCAGAGTCAGTCGAAGTTTTGAAGAATACTGGTAGGTAGGTCATCACAGAGTAGACCCACTGTAGTCCTGGTAGAGATTACGGTATTGGTGGGCCACCAGAGGAAGAGACCCACTGCAGTCCTTGTAGAAATAATGGTATTGGTGGGTCATCAAAGATTCAGACCCACTATAGTCCTTGTAGAGATGGCCAGCAGCCATCTGTTGTGACTGTGCAGGTGCACAATCCTCATTGAAGAGTCTTTCGGATAATGTAGCAAGTCCATAACCACCACTTGTGCACTCACAGAGTTTCTGGAATTGTCCTTAGAACCAGCAATGCTGCTATCCAGTCCCTTGCTGAATTATTAACACACGTGCAAACACTATCAGTCCCTACTTCTCACATATTGTCCATATACTATGACCAACAGAAACGTGTGCAGTGAAATGGAACTTACAAGTTACTTAATTTGATGAACTGGTGTCAATTACAATTGTATAACATAAGAATACAATTACAAAGGTACAAAATACATCATTAAAGAACATAACAATACAGATAACATTTGTAGTACAGGCTTTACAAAAGAATCGAAATAACATATACATCAGTGTTACAGGAATTATGACATAAGTAAATACATAAAAGATCAGAATAATTATTGAAACATCAACTTCACACATGAGCATTAAAACAGAACAGAATTAATAATGTCTAACATCTTTACAAAGTAAATAACATATTATTAATGCAAATTATATTTGAGGCTAACAGTATTCCTCATCATAGTAAATGTAGCTTAGTATTAGAAGAAGAAAAAATTCTATGAAACTACACAGAGACAGGAAGAAAACAAATACACAAGGGTACACAAACACATAGTGGGATAACACAAAAGGAAAGGACAGGGTTTGTTTTCAGTGTAACATTTGGTGTTATCCCACTATGTGTTTGTGTACCCTTGTGTATTTGTTTTCTTCCTGTCTCTGTGTAGTTTCATAGAATTTTTTCTTCTTCTAATACTAAGCTACATTTACTATGATGAGGAATACTGTTAGCCTCAAATATAATTTGCATTAATAATATGTTATTTACTTTGTAAAGATGTTAGACATCTACAAAACTTCATTCCATAGATCTTTCGTCTTATTTCCACATTTGTTTCCACCAAAAAAATCCTATTCAAGCATGCTTTCTGTATATATATGTTCACATATTTCTTACATCATTATTTATTTTCCATTATCTTACTTCATCATTTATTTCCAAGAAAATCCTACCTAAACCTGTTGTCCCTAAACGCTACTTTTTTGGTTCATATCCTCTTTCAAAATACTGTTTTGGCCAAACCATTTTCTTGTATCTTCTCAATGTATTTCTTCCAATTCATCACAACTTGTTCTCTTATATGGCCTACCCCATCTTAAGCTAACTTAAATCTACTGAGCTCAGATGCTAAACTAAGGGACGAGGCAATGCAGCAGCACAAAACAATTAACACACACATCAATGACAAAAACTTCAAATTGGCAAAGCAATTGCAATATTACAACTAATATAAGGCACTGTGCAGCAAACAAGAAAAATAAATACGTAGTAAAACTGGCTTAACAGCGTAATACAAAGTCAAATTCAGTAACATTATGCCTGGAAAACAGCAGCAGAAAATGCAATTACTTACATCTAAATATGACAAAGCTAAGCAGAAAAAATATTACATTAAAGACAACAATGCAGATAAGGGAAATGTCTGTTCAGATCTTAATATCTATGTAATTAAAGTGGTGCACCACAACTTATTCTACAAAAGAAATTACCAAGTACTTGGAAAGTAAATTATGTATGCAGTTCCTGTGAAGGGAAATGTCTTTGTGCTCCCTCATTTTTTTTTTGGGAAGTGTATTACAAAATTAGTATTTACTGGATCTGTAGACAGAAAATATTTATATTAGTACATCTATAGAATTTTATTTTAACCTATGATGCAGTGCAGCTAGAAACTAGATATTAAACAAAATAGGCAAAGCAAGGCGTGAAACGTCATTCACTAGCCATATGGCATTTCATAGTGCAGAAAAAAATCTTTCCACTAGCAAGACAATAGATGTGAAATGTTTCTCAAAATTTCATTTCAGTAAATATCATAAATTAAGAACTCTACAGTGTTATCATGTTTTCAATTTTGAGCGTGTCATATTTGCGATGCTTTCTACAAAGAAATGTCAATAGCGAGGATAATGGCCTCTTTCTTCTCCACATAATGGCTTTTTCTCAAGGCGGCTGGCACACCTGGCCGCTCACAACGCATTACGTCACGGTCACTTACCTTTCTTACCGACATATTTATGACTGCAGTTTCCGCTACAGTGACAGTCTCATAAAAAATTTCACAGGTCGAAAATTTGCGTTACAAATGTGTAGCAAAAAAATCTTATGAATATAACAGTGTCCAAAAAATTTTCGCCGGCATTGTGATACATTCACGCATTTACACACATTTCATAACTCTTAAAGTACGATTCTTGGTTTCCAACATCCTTTTTCACAAGTCAGAGTCCGTAACCACTATTCATTACTCCTTACCTTATTACACATATAAATATTCGTCGACACTTCTTCAATATTTCATCATAACAGATATGTAGCATAATCAAATTCCTCATGTAGCATCAGCTTATTGACCATAAACATACCTCAGCAGCATAATACACATCATTGTCGTAAAAATAACATCATGACACCCCAGTCAAATCTCAAAAACGTCGTAGCTTCCTGCAATAACTTCAAAACCTAAAAAAATTCTCCGCTCATTTAAATAGTGTCATCCACCTCAAACATACTTTAAAAATCATGATCCCATATCAAATATATCATTCAAAGCTCTCATAGTATCACAATGATTCTGAAAAAATATGAAGAGTTCACAAAGTACATACAAAATACAATTTCATAAATGCGAAATTATCCAACTGTGTAATTGCATAAACATGTGTCACTGATGTAGTAAAAAAAATGTTCATCTCTCAGTTAAATGATCAGATAGCTGTGTAATTTGTGTGTTAGAGAAATATGGTACCGATGTGTAAAGTTGTATAAGCAAATACCATATTAGCTAGGGCTCCTTGTGCTTGCCAAACACATGGTACACAAAGTAAGCGTGTACCCCCCTTAGGATTAATGTAATTATACCCTCAGGTGTTACAGATTACAGCAATGGAATGAAATGTATCATGGAAAACTTTCTTTGTAATTCAAAAATCTTGAAAAATAAATGGCTTAAGTACAAAATTAATCTCTCAAATGCGTCTCCTGTAGCGCTAAATGTGCGTCTTGCTGTAAGATAATTCTGTGGAAGTGTCGTAGTTATAGTCCTCTGTAAGCAAAGTTCTGCTGAAGTCAATATACTTACCTCATCATAAACGAAAGTGAAATGCTTTGCGTATGGGTACCGTAGCTATTACGTACCTTACCATGATCAAGAAAGCACTATAATGTAACGTATTGTTGTGCTACGAAAAAGGCTGTCTCATTGTAGCTATACCACAAACGTTACTACTAAAACATGTTTTACTTTCCAGAATAATACAGAAAAACTGTGCGGAAATAAAACAGAAACACTGCAAAAGCAACATTGTATATTGTCACTCATTAGTAGCGTCGTGATAAAATCGTGTAGCTGTCACATAAACTAACCACTGTGTCATCTGGTATCTCATAGAAAGTACTTTAAATCCAGAATGTATTTTCAAGTAAACCAAAATGTTGCATTAAAATCTCATTAGCAGTACTGGTAAATGTTCTAAGTATGCAAGACTTATAGTCGTTACGTAATCGTGCAACTAACACGCAAGAATGTACACACACAATGACACTGTGACGTCTGTTCACTATAACAATGCATTCGTAATTTCTGTTTAAATAAGTTCTCTTGGTTCTTGATTGGATATTTAACTTCAAACATTGTTGCATGTTAACAGTTTCTCAGTGTGACAAATTGTACTAATGCGTGAAGTGAAAGTTTTATGGAAAAGACTTAGTAAAAAAACAGATTATCTTTCAATAAACGGTTTTACGTGAGAAATGTGGTGGAAACCTTTACTCTTCCTAGTACGCAAAGTTTCCACTTCAACGCAATTATCGTGCGGTATACGTCGGTAAAGAATACTGGAATTTTTCTCAAGGTTAGCGTCTATGTTATTTTTCTCTGAGCCAGCCAGCGCATGCGGCTGCCTGCGGTGCGAGTCATTGTCTGTCTCTTTGTTGGCGCGCGTCGTTATTGGGATTAGAAGACCGAACTTCTACAAATTCACCTTGCCGAGAAGGCCCCGCCCTGTTTGAAGCTCGCCAGTTCTGATGCAATTCAGCTCTGTCGTTACGATCACATCGTCTGTCGTCATGTCAATAGATTCCATAGTTTCTTTCTTGCCGGTCACGTGGTGGAGAATTTCTCCCTGAATCATAACTGCGCGCTGGACTGTTGCGTCTAAAGTTATTCTGTCTCCCCTGATAATATTTATTTTGGTTCCTATATTGTCTGTTTCTCTGATTGTCTCTGTGATAGTCATTACCGCGGAGAGGTGATATTTCCCTGTAATTATTACTACTCTGCCAACGGTTGTCATACGGGTGGTGTCTGTTTTGGTCACGATTTGTGTTGTGAGAATAACCTTGTCGCGTCCAGTTATTATTTCTTTCATCGTGGAATTGCGACGGATATGACCTGTAATTATTGTGTCCCTGTTTCCGCATTCCGCGATTGTCAGTGTCCATTTCTAATTCTTGTAAGAGTCCCTGAAAAGCTTCAATGTCGTCTTTGCAACGTCCTGCCAAAATAATAAGTCATAAATGTTCAGGCAATTTGATTAAGCAAATGCGGATGAGTTCTGAGGGGCTGTATGGGTTTGACAGGTACTGATTCTTGTGCAACATGTCTTCAAAATACACTCCTGGAAATTGAAATAAGAACACCGTGAATTCATTGTCCCAGGAAGGGGGAACTTTATTGACACATTCCTGGGGTCAGATACATCACATGATCACACTGACAGAACCACAGGCACATAGACACAGGCAACAGAGCATGCACAATGTCGGCACTAGTACAGTGTATATCCACCTTTCGCAGCAATGCAGGCTGCTATTCTCCCATGGAGACGATCGTAGAGATGCTGGATGTAGTCCTGTGGAACGGCTTGCCATGCCATTTCCACCTGGCGCCTCAGTTGGACCAGCGTTCGTGCTGGACGTGCAGACTGCGTGAGACGACGCTTCATCCAGTCCCAAACATGCTCAATGGGGGACAGATCCGGAGATCTTGCTGGCCAGGGTAGTTGACTTACACCTTCTAGAGCACGTTGGGTGGCACAGGATACATGCGGACGTGCATTGTCCTGTTGGAACAGCAAGTTCCCTTGCCGGTCTAGGAATGGTAGAACGATGGGTTCGATGACGGTTTGGATGTACCGTGCACTATTCAGTGTCCCCTCGACGATCACCAGTGGTGTACGGCCAGTGTAGGAGATCGCTCCCCACACCATGATGCCGGGTGTTGGCCCTGTGTGCCTCGGTCGTATGCAGTCCTGATTGTGGCGCTCAACCGCACGGCGCCAAACACGCATACGACCATCATTGGCACCAAGGCAGAAGCGACTCTCATCGCTGAAGACGACACGTCTCCATTCGTCCCTCCATTCACGCCTGTCGCGACACCACTGGAGGCGGGCTGCACGATGTTGGGGCGTGAGCGGAAGACGGCCTAACGGTGTGCGGGACCGTAGCCCAGCTTCATGGAGACGGTTGCGAATGGTCCTCGCCGATACCCCAGGAGCAACAGTGTCCCTAATTTGCTGGGAAGTGGCGGTGCGGTCCCCTACGGCACTGCATAGGATCCTACGGTCTTGGCGTGCATCCGTGCGTCGCTGCGGCCCGGTCCCAGGTCGACGGGCACGTGCACCTTCCGCCGACCACTGGCGACAACATCGATGTACTGTGGAGACCTCACGCCCCACGTGTTGAGCAATTCGGCGGTACGTCCACCCGGCCTCCCGCATGCCCACTATACGCCCTCGCTCGAAGTCCGTCAACTGCACATACGGTTCACGTCCACGCTGTCGCGGCATGCTACCAGTGTTAAAGACTGCGATGGAGCTCCGTATGCCACGGCAAACTGGCTGACACTGACGGCGGCGGTGCACAAATGCTGCGCAGCTAGCGCCATTCGACGGCCAACACCGCGGTTCCTGGTGTGTCCGCTGTGCCGTGCGTGTGATCATTGCTTGTACAGACCTCTCGCAGTGTCCGGAGCAAGTATGGTGGGTCTGACACACCGGTGTCAATGTGTTCTTTTTTCCATTTCCAGGAGTGTATTTCACAAGACTGGAAAATTCAGATTGTTCGAAATTTTTCATCATTATGATGCTATGTTTTACTTGGTCTTGTGTAGCTTGAGACCAATATGCTGAGAGGAAGGCATGATAAAATTCTCCTTCACTGTGACAATCGTGAATGACCGATCGCATTCTCTAAATAGCCACACATAAATTCTAATCTGTGCTCCAATGACCAGTTGGGAGGAAAACAATGAGAGAATTGATGAAGCCACGCTTGTGGATGAATGTCGTTGGCAGAATTCTTAAACGTTTTGAATTTACGTGTAGTAATGAACAGCTTATAGTTAAAATCATCGTGTCGGCGAGTAGCATATCGGTCATTGTTATGTCGTGTCGGCGGCTACATCTCAAAATTCGGTGCACCTTGCCAATTTATTTCATAATTTCCGAAATGCCCTGTGTTATTATTTTGTGGCTTTTCCGTATTTCTAAGTTCCTCTTTCCGTGTTGGAGCGCGAGTGTCCTCTGAAATATGAAATTTTTGTATTACTTGTGCCAACTGATCCTGTACTTCCCGGATTTCTCTTTTGTATTGCCTATTAATTTGATTCTGATTTTGTTTGAATTTCTTAATTTGTTCATACTCTTCTGTGTCAGTGATGGCTACAGGTCTTGTGTCATTCAGATCATCATCTACCTTTGCTGATAAGTTAGTGAACTGATCCGAAAGTTCGGCTACTTTCTCCGATAGTGTACTTATTTCCTCAGTGTGTTTTTCTGAACCAAGTTTCAGAGTGTCCATTTGTGTTGAAATCGTATCTACTGTGTCCTTTAAGTTTTCTTGAGTTTTTGCAAGTTGCGTAACCGAATCGGTAGATGCAACTGAGTCAGTTTTAGCTTGCAAGGTGTCGTGATTTTCATGAACAATAGTTTGCAGATCTTTTATGGCTGCTTCATGATTCTGTAATGCATTTTCATGACGCGAAAAAATAGCTTGGAAATGCTCACAAATTTGTGTTTTTACGTCATTACAGACTTTTTGACATTTCGATTCAATGTTATGTAACTCAGTAGTTAAATCTTCACGTGTTTGTTCAAGCGTGGTGTCTAACTTTTTAAGATTTTGTTACATTGTGTCTAACTTTTTAAGATTTTGTTCCAGTGTGTCTAACTGTTGCTGTGTTTGTCTCTGGTGTTGTTCCATTGTGTCTAACTTTTGAAGCCTTTGTTCCATTTGTCTCTGGTGTTGTTCAAGCGTTGTGTCTAACTTTTGTAGCCTTTGTCCTATTTGTTGCATTAACTGTAATAACAGTGCACTGGTGTCTGAAACATGTTCCTCAGTGCTATTCGGCAGTGCATTTGAACCGGCAATATTCGCACTTTGAAAAGCAGAAAATGTGTCTTGATTTATTTGAGAAAACGGTGAGGACGCAAAACCTGAATCTACAGTATTTGCAAAATTGTGTCCTGTCATTTCGAATTCCTGAGGCGAGCTCTTGCCGACCGATCGATCGACAATGCTTCCCTGTTCACTAATTGTTTCACTGCCTACACCATTATTTGCAGCCCGCTCCATTTCCCTATGCACAATTACCAAATTACTACTTTGAACATTAGTTATTTCATTACATGGTGGCGCTAACACACTGCTTTCGTCTTCACTGTCATTTCTCAGTTTACTTTGGAGCCTAGTATTACGTTTTTCACACACCATTATTGTCACAATATTTCACACGACAACACAGAAAAACACAATTTGAAGAGCAAAAATAAGAGAACACATTAACATAGCACTGAAAATAATAGCTAGTTAATTGCAAGCGCAACTGCGAAATACTTTGTGCAAATCTACATGCATGCCACAACTGCTTTACAACAATGAAAGACTGCAACTACAAAGGAGATTCTCTCTACAATTACGCACTAGCAATAAACAAAAGCTACACTAATTACACAAACTACAAGAAAAAATCAGAAGATTCCAGTGAGGTATCCTGGCAGGGTCGCCATATGAAACGTCCCCTTTGAAAAATTGTAGAAGACTGTGCTTAAACTGATACACAATATTTTTAGCGCAACGCAATCTGACTTTCAAAAATACCTACAAAAGAATGGCCCTGACTATAACATTAACCTATACCTTTCACAAATCACTTACCTCACAAAAATCTTCGTTACTCGAACTACTGCAGTACAGCGAGCGCCACTACTGCCAGCTAAATAAAAGATTCAAACTACGGAAGGCACTAACTACTGATAGGGATAGTTAGCAAATTGAAGATTTTAATAGAGAACAAACAATGTATTTACCTTAATAGTCATAATACATATAGCAGTTCATGACATCCAGTCTTACAAATTTCAAAACTCCGCCATGTCTCTCCCCACATCCACCACTGCTGGCGGCTCACCTCCAACTGCGCAACGCTACGCGCTGTTCACATCCAGCTGCCGCTGCCCAACACTACAATGGCAGACAACAATGCAAACTAGACACAGACTGCACACAGCACAGCCAGTGGTTTTCATACAGAGCGCTAAGTAACATTGCCAATAAGAAAACATAAACACCCTACTTACAAAGGATATCACACACATCCATGCCCGAGGCAGGATTCGAACCTGCGACAGTAGTGGTCACGCGGTTCCAGACTGAAGCGCCTAGAACCGCTCGGCCACTGCGGCCGGCGATGAACATCTTTGCATTACATCTATCGAATACCTAATGCATTATGCGTCACGTTCCTCTTGCCATACTTCAGCTGTTATTTCTGCACATGTGGTGTGAGTTGTAAAATGGCATCAAATATTGAGTTGGAACGTATTGAAAGTACCAAGAAATTAAATGAAGGAGAATTCAATGTTGGAAATTACGTACAAAATTATATAAAAACAGTAAAAGTGAAAAGTCATGAGCATACCACCCGGAAAAGGAGAACATGTTGCAGAAAGAAATACCGGTGATCAACGCAAGTTAGTACAGTGTTTTCATAGCTGTATAAAAAATATTGTTACATATTTGGTGCATGTTGTGTCTGAAAATAGGATGGCGAAATAATGGTTTATTCGTTCTGCTTCTTCCTAGTTGCAGTGACACAAAACCAGTCCGTTGCAGAAGGAAGGCCACGGGGGATGAATGTACTAGGAAATGGTCACCGACGTCTTCCTACGACGTTTTTTGTGCCAGTAAACACTGAACAACGGAAAGGATACCGTACGACTTCGTTTCTCTCTTTGGTATAACGGAGAAAAGAGTAAGGATGCTTCAGTCATTATTTTTTCAAAAGACGAGTCCACGAGATATGAGGGGAACTGATAAAAAGAATTGCGGTATGGAACCTGCTTCTGTGAAACTCATTCATGATCACATAGAGTCATTTGCTGTACAAGAGTCACGGTACTCTTCACATGAATTTAGGCTCACAGTTCAGGCTATGTATCACTTGTTTCAAACAAAACATCGCAATTCTGGCATTACATACAAGTACTGTGCCAAATATTTTAGGAAATAGTTCAGTCTGTCTTTCGATCCACCACCAGTTGACACATGCATGAAATGCGAAGAACTTAAATTAAAAATGAAAAGTCCTACGTTGAAAGGTACGGCTAAAAGACTAGCTGCTCCGGGGCTTGTTGTAGATAAACGCCGACCTGAAAAGTTCCCCAAGATCATGAAAATTTCTGAGGTAGAGTGCAAACATAGTGATTCACTTCTTGGTATTTGTTTTGACTTCATCAAAAACCTGCCACTGTCATAAGTTCCTATACGGTATGTATTTTATCTTCGGAAGCTATGTGTACAAATACTTTGCATCCATAACAGGAGGAGTAATGAGTCTGTAATAACTGTATGCCATGGAGACATTACGATGAAAGGAGCAACTGAAGTGTGATCGTTCCTATTTGATTACATAAAAGAATATGTACCAGAAAATGTTCCGACGGTTGTGTTGGGTAAAATAAGAATGTCTGTATGATTAGAATATGTGCATCTTTGGCGGAGGCTTAAAGCTTTGATAAATTGGAAGGCTTTTTTCCGATTCGTGGACATTCGTGTAATGTATGTGGCAGGAAACTTTCCATGGAGAAACGTGTAACCGGAAGAGCTGATAGAGAGCATACGGTGAAATAATACTGTTAAAAGATTGCCAGTGCTTCCAGAAATCGTAAGTTCACCCTAAAGCTAATAGAAAGTGAAGATATTTACAATTTGTTTAATTGGTGGCCATGATACTTCAGGAAAGGGGGGTTGTCGAACGAATCACAAGGTAGACATACTCCAAAAACCCGGGAAGTCAGGGTTCAACCATGTTCCTTCATGAATTTTGAACATCGTAAGTTACAGTCAAGTGTTGTGGCTTCTGAAATCAGAAGAGGATTACGGAGGAGTACATTCGATATTTTATTTCCGGGAGTGTCTCTTGCTTTTAATTTGGAGAAGACTTACATCGGACCTGTGACTATAGGCAGGAACAAAATGTACGCCATTCAAAGTTTATTTGATCATATTCCGTCTGAATATAGATATTTCTGCGATGATTTGATCAAATGGCGTGCACTTAACGCTGCTGATGTTGATGATCATGCTGCTGCTGATGAAGGTCAATGATGCCACGTTGTGTACTTTGATTGGTGCCACAATCAATGCTGCGACAATGTATGAGTAAAGAAATGCACATCTTCAAATACTAATGAAGTCATAATTTTGACCATGCATGTGAATTACTTCCTCAAGAAAAGGGCCGTAGGACCTTATTCTAAGATTCTGGACTGATTTTTTTCAAAGAGATTGCAAAACTTAGGAAATGCAGTAACGCCAAGATATCCATTTCATGATGTTCTTTAAACATTGGAAAGACCATCTTGTTACATTCCGTATATTCACACACTAAATATTTTTCTTCGTTCCTGAAAACTTATGGCTTTGCAGTATGGCCCTTTAAAAAATGACTGTATCAATCGTATTCCGTGAAAACGTATTCCTTCGCTTCAATAAGTCACCCGGAGCTCAGACTCTTCACTCTTGTTTATGAAAAATGGAACAAATTCGGGCAAAACTGCTTCCGCTGTTATCGCTCTAGTGAAAATATTGCCAATTATGAGCTATTACTTTCAAGTAGACCAAGAAACAAATGGTTCAAATGGCTCTGAGCACTATGGGACTTAACATCTCAGGTCATAAGTCCCCTAGAACTTAGAACTACTTAAACCTAACTAACCTAAGGACATCACACACATCCATGCCCGAGGCAGGATTCGAACCTGCGACCGTAGCGGTCGCGCGGTTCCAGACTGAAGCGCCTAGAACCGCTCGGCCACCAGCGGCCGGCAGACCAAGAAACAGATTTACCCAGTTTATTAGAAGCAAACCTGACTTCTGGATAGCTGCAGACGTGGCGTCCAGGTACATTTGCAATGCCCTCATGTACAGGGTGACAGTTATTGAACTACATGAAAAAAGTAAATAAGTTACAAAATAAGGCATGCACACACTTTATTCAACATGTAAACATCACTATAGGTATTCGAATTTAGGTTATGACGTGTTCGATATGCTTGCCATCATTGACGAAGATGTGGCGCAGAGAACATCGATGCTGTCGATAATCTTCTGAATGGCTGTTTTCTGCTCAGCAATGGTTTTGGGGTTATTACTGTAGACCTTATCTTTAACATAGCCTCACAAAAAGTAGTTGAATGTGTGCAGATCCGGAGAATATGGAGGCCAATCGAGGCCCATGCCAGTGGCCTCTGGGTACCCAAAGTGCTCATCCAGGACATCAAATACTCTCCTGCTTCGATGGGGTCGAGCTCCATATTTCATGAACCACATCTTGTCGAATCATCGTCACTTTGGATAATGGAAACGAAATTATCTTCCAAAACCTTCACGTACCGTTCGGTAGTCAACGTTCCATCAATGAACATTGCACCGATTATTCCGTGAATGGACATTGTACACCACACAGTCACTCGTTGAGGGTGAAGAGACTTCTCGATCGCGAAATGCAGACTCTCAGTCTCCCAAATGCGCCAGTTTTGCTTATTGACGAACCCATATTTCATATAGTTCAATAGTTGTCACCCTATAGCTAGGTAAAAAGGAAAGCTTACGAGATAACCAGCCATTGAGAGAGTTCGTCGTTCTTCGTCTCATTGAGCAATTTGTAAACAGATTAAGGAAAGTGACAATAGAAAACTTCATCGCATCCCTTCAGCTTGCCAAGAAACTCAAACAGAGGAAAACCTCGTTAGTAAGAACCATGAACTGTTGTTGCTCTCGGTTGTTAAGTGAAGGCTTCGGCCACTGATTTGTGCGTGGTGAGAGGTAATATCTGAAATTTGGCACTCTCGGCACACTCTTTCACGCAGCGGATCTCGGAATACTGAATTCCCTAACGACCTAATGATTTCCGAAATGGAATGTCCCATGCGTCTAGCTCCAACTACCACTCCTCGTTCAAAGTCTGCTAATTCCTTTCATGCGGCCATGATCACGTAGGAAATCTTTTCACATGAATCGCATGAATGCAAATGACAGCCCCGCCAATGCAATGTCCTCTTATACCTTGTGTACGCGATACTACCTCCATGCGTCTGTAAGCATATCGCTATTCCATAACTTTTGTCACCTCAGTGCACAAGTGAACGGAAAAAATAGAGGTCTTACTTTAATCATATTTCAGATTTTTAATAAAAAATGACCCTTTCCCAATGTTTTAGGTGGTTTCATATTTTCCTTTGTTCTAATATTAAAATCCCAGCATGCCCATCTAAATTTAATTATTACGAGGTTCTCTAAATTATTTTGTTCGTAAGCTGGGAGTTCTTCGAAGAGGCCGCAGCCGATATCCTGCATAATCTTTGTCCAGTCGTATAGCGTAATTCATTCGTCACCTATGACAACGTCGTCGATGGGACGTTACGGTAAAACTCCCTTTCGGAATTGGTGTGAGTCAGCAGCTGCTACGCTATACTCAACTGTGTGTGTGTGTGTGTGTGTGTGTGTGTGTGTGTGTGTGTGTGTGTGTGTGTACGTGTGTGTAGCTCTTTAACTTAACGGGAAGATCAATTGAAGGAACGTAAGAATGAAGATACGAAGGAAGGAAAACATATATTTTAAGTTCCTTCGGTATTAGAGGCAAAGCATGCTATCGAAAACCCACCTTGGAGCCGAGGTCGCTACCGCACACTTGTGCGCTGGTGCTCCATTCAAAGATAGCCTGTTCCTGTCCTACTGGTAGAAGATATTTTCATGGCCAGTATTTGGCGAGCAACAAGGGGAGACGTGGTGGCATACAGCTGCTGCCTGCAGGCCATTGCGTCAGTATCCTGGGTTGAAATCCCAACCTCTCCATAGTGTCTCCTTGGGTGAGAGTATATTAATTACGATCTGTACGTCGGATGTAGGTATCAACCTCGTTAGTCCTTTCCGTGCCATTCGAGAGGAGCAGGATCTTTCCCATCCCCCACTCGCCCTGTCTCCCCCCTCCCATCTTCTCATCTACAGTTCAAATATGACATCTAATTGTAAACGCACTCATAGTCATCTATACTCGGCAAACATAAGTAAGGCACAATACCCAAGGCAAGCGGAAGAAAGGTGCCATCGTGCGAGAGGAAAGAAAACCTTTCCAATTAGGTGTCTCTACTACCACTCGGGCATCTTTTAGCCAACAGTACCATACGACCTTACTTTCCACTTCGTTATTCAGCTAAAATAATTTATTGAAATCACGGAAAATCTAAATGAAGATCACAAAATGAGGATCTGACCTCCGCTCCTAAGGTAAGTCAGTTTTATTAACAATCGCGCCTTCGCGGTCGCTGAGGTTATAACTGAAACTCGGTGCGGATTTCTCATCTGCTGATGAAATCTATACTCAAAATTTTAGGGTAGATGAAAGCGATGATTATAACATCGTGCAGTATCACGACAGACAGCACAGTAGCTGATTTAGTTTACTGACAGGACAATAAACTTCCACATAGCTTCATTTCTACACAGCGTAATATCAAAACAAAATTTTATAAGGCTTGGCATGATCAAGAATGTCGAAAAGCGATCTTAATATTCAAATTATTCTTTATTTATCTAGATTACGAGTTTATATAATAATACGACCGGTCTGTAGGACAAACATCGCTACCTAGACAAATAAAGGCTATTTTGAAAACTTTTTTTTAATGTTTGATTTGCTCTCAGGCAAATAAGCACACCGGACGAAATTTAGTCAACCTAGAAGAAATCACTCTAAAACTGTGCATCACTACCTCTAGACCTGATAGTGGCCTCAATTCGACGACTAAGAGAGTTTCTTCTTGTATGCAATATCCAGCTGAAGCCACCCGTTAACGATTAGATCCAACAGAGCTACAAAATTTGCGGTGACCTCGTGTGCTACGTTTCACGTGCAGGTCCAAATAATCCCAGACATTTTCTATAGGGTTAAGATCGGGTAATTTAGTGTGTGGAGACGGAAATTTAATGGTGACGGGGGCTTGGAGTTATATAGCAGGAGACGAAAAAGAAGGGAAGGTGGTAGGAGAACTAATGTAAGGGGCAGACGCTCTATAGAATTTTGCACAGAAAGCAACTTGCAACATTTTGTTTAACAATCATGAAAGACAGTTGAAGATATGCAGATGATCCAGAGACAACAGGCTTTGAAACCAGATTTTAAACTGAAAAACATTTCCAGGGACAGACGAGGACTGTGACTATAATCTGTCGGTTACGCATTGCAGATTACAAGTATATCCTGAAGTTAGGATATTAAGGAGATTGGACACGGATAAGTCTGAAGAAACAAAGTTTACTAAGAGTTCCAAAAGGAACATTTGGCAACCAATGACTGACACGGGAAAAAAGGAAAGCATTCAAAGAGTAATGGGTTGCTTTGAGCGATGAAATACTGACGGCAGAAGAGGATCACATAGCCAAACCCACAAGGCCGAGTAGATATCCTTGGGTAACACATGAGAAATGAATTTAAATGTCAAAAGGAGTAAATACCAAAAACTAATTAACCCTTAATATGCGGTCATCTGGAAAAGCTGAAAAGTCGAAGGAATATATAGAGGGACTATACAGGGAAAATGAACAGTTTTATAGAAGGGGAAGAAGAAATAAATGAGGACCAAATGGGAGAGATGATACTGCGAAAGGAATCTGGCAAAGTACCGAAAGATCTAAGTTGAGGAAGGGCACCCGGAGTAGATCTGTTTTCCTGTGTATTATTGAGGTTGTTGGAGGAACATGCCATGTCGGAACTACTTCATATGGTACGAATAGCATATGGAACAGACGGAACACACTGAGCCTTCAAGAAGAACGTAATAATCCCAGTGCCGAAGAAGGTAGGTTCAGACAGGCCTAAATACTACCGAACCATCTTTTTAATAAATCATATTTATTTACAGAAGAATAGAAAGACTGGTAGAAGCTGACCTCTGGGAAGATCAGTTTGGTTTTCGGAGTAATTTAGGTTCATACGAAGTAATTCTGTACCTACGACTTGCCTTAGGAGATAGATTTAAGAAAATCTTACTTACGTTTACTTAATCTGTAAATTTAGAGAAGGCTTTTGACAATATAATTAAATTCCCCCGAGACACTTAAGTCTCACCTTTATCCACGACAATGACGGAAGCCGAAGAAATATATTAAAATATGTAGTACGGCCTGGACTTCTAGCTTATAAGGCAGTATTGCTAACCATTACACCACTGCAGCACTATGAACAATATTCCTGCACGAACTACCCAAGTCAAACGCCCTCCCCACCACAAACTGAAGATATGAAGTTCGTTCTGCGGAAGGTATTTAACTTGAGTATTTCGTTCAGGTGGGTTCAGGTTAGTGCTGCAGTAGTGTAATGGTTAGCATTTTTTGCTAATAAAGAAGACGACCCGGGTTCGAATCCCAGCCGTGGCACAAAATGTAAACCATTTATTCACTTTCCATCATTATCGTAGCTTTTGACAATGTTGACTGGAATGCATTCTTTGAAATTCTGAAGGTATCGGAAAGTAAATTCGCATAGTGGAGGGTTAGTCACACCTTACGCGGGGAGAAATGATCATCATAATAAAATAAGAGAAAGCAGAGTTCGAACGGAAAGATTTAGGTGTTCCTTTTTCCCACGCGCCTTTCGAGAGTGGAACGGTAGAGAAGTAGTATGAAAATGGTTCGATGAACCCTCTGCCAGGCACGTAAGTGTGAATTGCACAGCAACCATGTAGATGTAGATGTAGAACAAGACTGCAGTTGTAAGAGTCAAAGGACATGAAACGGAAGCCGAAGTTGAGAAGGAAGTAAGAGCCATAACCTTTCCCTGTTGTCAAACTTTTCACTGAGCAAGCAATAAAGGAAACCAAGAAAAATTTGGTAAATGGAATTTATTAAGTTCGTGCAGAATAAATAAACACGTTGATGTTGACCGGCGAAATATCAGTTCTCTCAAGCACGGTAAAGGACCCTGAAAATCAACAGAAATGAATTGATAGCGCCGTGAGAAGAGGTTATAATATGTCCACCAACAAAAGTAAAACAAGGATAATGGAATGTATTCGTATGTCGGCATGAAACTGCCAGTAGGCGTATGCGACCATTATTATTATTAATGTAAATGTCTGGATTTTAGAAATTTGAATAGTCGCTGAAAAACAGGTAGTAGTTGTTTTTTGGTGCATTTATTCCAAATGACATTTGGTGTTTTTAAAAAATGTATAACTAATTACTTGTTCTGTTGTTTACGCCGGGAAATCTGATGATGGGCAGAGCCCGAAACATGTCATTTGGAATAAATGTACGAAAAAACAACTAGTACCTGTTTTTTTGCGACTACTCAGTTTTTCTAAAATCCAGCCAATTATAGGAATGTATTCGAATTATATTAGGCGATACGGAGAGAATAAAATTTGCAGGTGAAACACGAAGTACTAGATGAGTTATGCTGTTTTGGAAATGTGTTAACTGATGATAGCCGAAGTTGGAACATATACAATGCAGACTGGCGATATCAAGAAACACATTTGTTACGAAGAGAAGTTTGTTAACTTGGAATAAAAATGTAAACAGTAGACAGTTTTTTCTGCATATACTCTTCTGGAGTGTAGCATTGTGCGAAAGTGAAATTTGGACGATAAACAACGCAGAGAAGAAGAGAACGAAAGCTTCTGAAATATTGCCCTACATAATAATGTTAAAGATTAGATGGGTAGGTCTAATAACTAATGAGAAAGCACTGAGTCAAACTGTGGAGATAAATGTACGGCATAACTTGACTAAAGGAAGGTATTGGTTGATGAACACTTTATGAGGCATCGAGGAATCGTCGGTTTGGTATAGAAGTAAGAATGGAGGAGCCGAGAGTACGACTGTAGAACGAAACCGAGACTGGATTACAAAAAGCAGGTTTAAAGGGAGGTAGGCTGCAGAAGTACAGAGATGAAGAGGCTTGCCCAGCTCGGAGAGCTGTAGGACAACAATATCTCGGATGAAGTCCACGACAACAACGAAATTAGTTAAAGACTATATGCATTTAAAACAGTACTTTTAAGAACCTTGAGCTGGATGACTGTGAATGGGCACGAGATTTTAAGCGTATGTTACAACTTTGTAGAGCAAGAAGTTCTATTCTGAAGAATGTTACGCTGGAATATCGTTCCATATGAAATTAGCCAATGAAAATTACAAAAAGTGAAATTACTGATTCCGCTTGTCTGACAAACGTTTAGAGGCACTAAGTGATGATATTCTTGACACTGATTGTGCAGTAAGTGTCTTCCACTTTAAACGCTTACACACTAGCCTTAAAATCTGGACGATTCTCCTTCACATAACAACGCCTGACGATTTTCTACGTGTGTGATGGCAGTCGGGCCATTTGATCCCGAACAAAACCAATCGGTGACTTAGATGGGTGACGCACTTTAAAACTCTTGACGGATAGTATCTAATCTTTATAGTTTTTTAAGTCACACAGTGTGTCTTTGTTTCAGAATAAAGTGTGCGTGATACCGGAAATGTTACTTAAACTCATTAGTCTTGCAGCTCGAAACTTCAGGATATTTTAACCGAACTCGAATACGGCACAGTAATTAAAGAAATTACATTTGAGTAATCTAACGCCGTTAATTAAAGACTCAGTTCTGGTGAGAAACGTTAACAGCTCTTGCATTCTGGAGGATTCCAGATATTTCTTAACAAGTGTGTTCTCAGAAGGCAGTAAGTAACCTTGCGCTTGGTCTGACGGCCAGGCGCTCAGCGGATGACGCGCCTGGTCCGCCGCTGATAGGGCACGAGCCTCTGAATCACGCCCTCGCAACACGTGCGGCGGCGCACTGAGTACCGGCTTCGTCGTCCGTTTTTATTTTTGGTCGCCTTCAACGTAAGTACACTATTAAACAATCAAAAATTACAAAAACATATATTTCGTAATATAGAAGTGAAAATATTAATTTAAAGTAACTTAACAATATTTCTTCACTGTTAGAGGAAAAAGAATAGCTTAGTTTCTGAAGACAGAAGTAATAATTACATTTTTCTCTACAAATATTGACTACAAAAATATTGTTAAGTCACTACTCTGAGATACAAATTATTTTATAACTAATATTAAAACTGGGGATTAGAACTTCTCTGTAGGTCTGTTTTCAGATTTTAAAATTTCTAACAAAACTAAATCGTAGACATCTGAGATCTGCTTTATCATTCCATATTAGAAAATCACTAATGCTTGTAGGAACGATAATCCAAGTTTTCTCTTTTCTAAGAGAAATTGTTTTCTCTGATTCTGCAATCCTCGTTCGCTTCCGTCGACACTAAGGCACACGAACACACAATCAAAATTAATTTTATCAACTGACCCGCACACCCCGATACTCCGAAGATGATTTGTCAATAAAAATCGAACTCACAAAGGAAGGAGGGACTGCACATTGTAGAAACCAAACTGGCAGGATAATAAAGACAGATGGTTTAGATTTCCGTCGCTCGCCCCTTATTAACTTCAACAATTGAACCGCTACGTGCAACACCGAGCTCAGGACGTAGGAGGAAGTGAATGGATTCCAGTTCCCATTCTTCATTGGTGGCTTCTCTTAGTCGCTATAGGCGAACACCACAGTAATTTTTGAGAACTTTTCTCACGGAGAACAACTTTTTTTTAATATTTTAAAATGAACACTGACGTTCATGGACTTCGTATAGCCTACTCCGTTCGCCTCCACCGCCTACCATCATGGGGGGGGGGGGGGGGGGGTTCGAAAGTGGCTCTGAGCACTATGGGACCTAACTTCTGAGGTCATCAGTCCCCTAGAACTTAGAACTACTTAAACCTAACTAACCTAAGGACATCACACACATCCATGCCCGAGGCAGGATTCGAACCTGCGACCGTAGCGGTCGCGCGGTTCCGGACTGTAGCGCCTACCATCATGATATGAGGTCTGAAGATGGTCAGAAAGTGACCGAAACCGGTAATCACAAACATGAAGGTCTCTTTCGGTTGAGACTTCACGTACATTTTAGAAAACCACAGTGTTATTATCATTATCGCCATATTGATTTCTCTTCAAATTGTGGTTTGATATGAACAACTCGAAAATTGGGTGAGACAGGGTTTTAGTCTGTCCTCAGCGTTATTTCATCTGTACATCGAGCAAACTGCGAAAGAAAACAATAAGTAGTTTGGAGATGAAATTAAGGTTACGAGAGAAGAAGTCAGACCTTAGAGATTTACTGATGACGTTGTAATTCTGACATACACAGCAAAGGACTTGGAAGTGCACTTGGATAGCATGGAGAGTATCTTGAAAGGAGAATATATGATGAACATTAACAAAAGAAAATCCAGGGTAATGGAATGTCGTCGAATTAAATCAAGCGATGCTGAGGAAATTAGATTAGAAAATGAGACTCTAAAATTAGTCGGTGAGTTTTGCTCGTAGGGCAGTAAAATAACTGTTGATGGCCAAAGTGGAGAGGATATAAAATGGAGACTGGCAATTGCAAGGAAAGCGTTTCTGAAGAAGAAAAATTTGTTAACATCGAATATAAATTTAATAGTTAGGAACTCTTTTTCTGAAGGCAGATGTCTGAAGTGCAGCCTTTTACGGAAGTGAAGCGTGGACGATAAGCAGTTCAGAATAGAGCTTTCGAAATTTGAAGAAAGCTGAAGATTAGATGGGTACATCACATAAATAATGAGAAGGACTGAATAGAATTGGGGAGAAAAAAGAAAGTTGTGGTATAACCTGACTAAAAGAAGGAAATGGTTGATACAGCACGTTCTCATACGTCAGAGAATCGTCAGTTTAGTACTAGAGGGTAAAAGCTGCAGAGGTAGACTAAGGGACGAGTACGGTTAGCAGGTTAAAATGGATGCTGGTTGTAGTAGTTATTCGGGGATGAAGAGGCTTGCATAGTTAAGAGTAGCATGGAGAGCTTCATCAAACCAGTCTTCGGACTGAAGACCACAAAAACAACAATATACAACCTTTTTGTCGTAGTTAATGTTGTCGATGGAACTGTAAATTCCAATGTAAGGAAGGAAATAAAATTCGCTAACATACTGCAATTAGTTTCACCGTAACAGTAGCGAATTAGCTATAGTCATGAAACACTCTTCGCATAGTTTCCTTTGTATTCTCGATTTCTCGTTGGAAAATGTCGAACTTCTAGTAAATTGTATGCGATACAGAGTAAAGGCAATACATTTGTGTGTGCGAAATACACCAGTAACGCTCGTGGTACCAAATCAGTTAGAATGATAGAACAGGATAGGACCGATTGGTTTTCACTTGCCTTTATATCATTGCTTAGGAGACCAACGTGATATACTTCATACCTTCAGAGCATTGGAAGCGCTTTTGACCACTCAAACTCCTTATTACGAAAGCGTGCTCAAAAGTAGCGCCTCCGAATTTTTATATGAAAACTCTAAAAGCTTTTTAAATAAAGCAGACGTTATTAACATTCAACATCTTTATTCTCCGTGTCTACATATTTATTTCTTAACATAGTCACCCTGGCTACGAACACATTTCGCCCAGCCAGAGACTAGGTTGTTGATATAGTCAAAATGGCTCTGAGCACTATGGGACTTAACATCTATGGTCATCAGTCCCCTAGAACTTAGAACTACTTAAACCTAACTAACCTAAGGACATCACACAACACCCAGTCATCACGAGGCAGGGAAAATCCCTGACCCCGCCGGGAATCGAACTCGGGAACCCGGGCGCGGGATGCGAGATCGCTACCGCACGTGATATAGTCAATGTGGAAGGTTTGAATTCGTTGCCGGAGCCACAACCTCACCTCTACTGGTACCGCTTCATCGCTTTCAAAGCAAAGTTCTCGAAGGTGTTTAAGTTTTGGGAACAGATGAATGGTGAGCAGGACAAAGTCGCGACTCTATGGATGATGATCGATGACCGTGAAACCAAGGCGTCGGACTGTTGCACATTTCGCAGCGCTCTTATGTGATCTGAAAGAGAGCATGCTCCACGTGTGGAAGAACTCTTCCGCAATTAGAACCTGGATTACAGCACGCTGTATCTTAGCCTCCGCCATAGTTACGTTACACACTATCACGTTACACGCTCCAGTTCGGAACTCTCTCTCGCTAGAGGGCTACAAATATGTAGACACAAAGAATAAAGTTGTAGGGAGCTAATAGCGTCTGTTTTATTTAAAAAGCATAAACGGTTTTCACATAAAAAACTCTGAAGCATTACTTTTCAGCATGCCCTTGTATAAATCATTTCCTTCTGCAAGAAACATTCTCTAATCAGTGGTCGTTAATAATTATATTTGTATACGGAAAAGAAATTCTGCAACACAGGTATTACATGTGTATTTTGCGAACCTGTTTAAATGAACTTTAACTTCATTTTCAGTGTAATAAACCTATGGTTGATGGTACAAGAAGGGCACACCTATCAAATCAGAGCACTATCCCATCAACAAGTATGAAAACAATAAAAACTTCTTCGAAAAAATACATATATCAGTTCGACTTACATGTGAGAGTGAGTGTGGCGAAACAAGCGCTGTATCATTGTTAAAGATACAGAGGCGAGTGAGTGTCCCGGTACTTACCTCAATTCACTACTGCCAGCATCAGGTAATCATAACGCGTCTGTTCTTAGCACCATAAAGGAGTGACAAAAAAAATTAAAATAACTTTTCCAAACGTTGTCAGCGTGTGTTACAGTATATTAATGTTAACATTGTGAAGGTTCAGAATGATCTAATGAATATGTTTCTCTAAATATATTATTTTAAGCAAAAAGTAAGTGGCCCTAAATAATAAAGCTAGAAACCTAAAAGTTGTTCATAATGTGCAAATGTATGTCACAATCAAAGGTTATAAGTCTCAACTTAATTGAAGCAATATTTTGGTCAAAATCGGCATTTTTGCAGTAAAATGAAGGCCCTAAATATTAGACTCAGAAAGATGAAGATTCTTATGTAGGCTCAGTTCGATATAAAAACAGTAACTACGTGACTACAGTAAGTTAGCTATATTAATTTTCAAGTTATCTGCTAAAAACCAAATTGGGAATGAGAACATCCTTACTCATACTAGATTAAGTATCATTTGCATTTGTGATAGAAAGTTATAATTACAGTACTCGATTACATTGATGAAATAATGCAGCTTTACTAAGCTTCAAGACTTTGATATAAAAAACAATCATTAAAAGGAATCTTAAAGAGGCAGTTCAGAGGTCAGGTTCTGCTGTCGGTTCCATTCTAAAAAATTTAGTCGGCCAAGTTTAAAATCAGTTGAGCTAAAACTTTATAGCTAATGCAAACTTAACTTTAAATATGTAAAAATTAATTACATTGTCAGTTGTTAAACGACACAGAAGTTAATTAACATGCGTCCAAGAAAGATGCTGCTACCTGTGCCTAGAGCGGTTTGCTGGAGATGTTCCGCTTGGCGGTCCGCTGTGCCCATATCTAAATACAGTCGGAGAGGCAGTTGGAGGAGACACTTCGGACCGATATATCAACCTGTCCTAGTCTGTCAAACGCATGCGTACGTTGGTCGTTGGATGACGTCAAGCCGGATAGCGACCAAAAGCGTTTTCGGTAAAAGTAGGAAGTGAGCTCGCGAGGACTGTACATCGTTCTCAATCGCTTAGATTTCATTGAACTAACTGTTTGTGCCCGCCCGTAATTTTGAAAAAACCACATGGGAAGTGACGATATTATTTTCCATTTTTAAGGCGAGCAATTATCTTTGATGATCAGAACTCAGGCCGGCCGAAGTGGCCGTGCGGTTAAAGGCGCTGCAGTCTGGAACCGCAGGACCGCTACGGTCGCAGGTTCGAATCCTGCCTCGGGCATGGATGTTTGTGATGTCATTAGGTTAGTTAGGTTTAACTAGTTCTAAGTTCTAGGGGACTAATGACCTCAGCAGTTGAGTCCCATAGTGCTCAGAGCCATTTTTTTGATCAGAACTCAGGGTGATAAACCATTTTACTTGGAACTCCATAGAGGTTACCTCTGAACTATTAATAGTGCTGTTTCCGATAGGGACATTATTATCATTATCTGAACATTATTGTATTTTGTGCATGTGAACTGAATACATTAATCAGTTACAAGTCGAAACTTTTATTTATAGTCATAGTTCCTGATCCCACTGAGGAAATATCAAGTAGGAACATTTTCTTGCAGTGAATACGAAGAGTAATGTGGCCGGCCGGAGGGTCCGAACGGTTCTAGGCGCTCCAGTCTGGAACCGCGCGACTGCTACGGTAGCAGGTTCGAATCCTCCCTCGGGCATACATGTGTGTGATGTCCTTAGGTTAGTTAGGTTTAAGTAGTTCTAAGTTCTAGGGGACTTATGACCACAGATGTTGAGTCCCATAGTGCTCAGAGCCATTTGAACCATTTTTTGGTTAGCAAAATGGGCTCGTGTTCGGGAGGACGATTCAAACCAGCATCTAGCCATCCTGATATGTTTTTCGTGATCGCTTCACGCAAATGACGGGATGATTCCTTTGAAACTTCACGGTCGGCTTCTTTCCCCATTCTTTCCTAAACCGATGGGACCGATGACCTCGCTGTTTGATCCCCTCCTCCTAATCAACCAATACACGACCTAATTATCTTGGTCAAGGCCGTGGTAGAGGAAGATGAGGTAGTCAGTCACTGCGCTTTCGCAATCATTACTAGGAGGAAGGCAGAAATATAAGTAATGTACTGTTGAGACAAGACGGAGACGCAAATACTAAACAGGCTGCGTGTGGGAAACTAAATCCCCTCTATTAGCAGATTGGCTCGCAACAGGTGGAAACAGTAACACAGAAAGTACCCAAACACAAACCTCAGTCAGTCAGCACACGCAAACCGATCACAGGGATGATGAAATAGGAACAGAGAGTATCAGTTATGTTCACTCTCACTGTCTAGTTGACAGCATTATGATCACATTAGAAAAATGGCTCAAGAAGGAGAAAGAAAACGCCACAGATAACAGGGAAGAACAAGTTAACTGATTTGAATCAGGTAAGAACGAAGATGAAGTAAATAATCTTCGACAATAATGGCAGTCTGAAGGCTAAAGTTTCGGTAGAGGAAGCAGAGTCAGTGTTGTAAGGCTTTAAAGAGGAGAAGTTGTTAGATGCAGTGGGTAGCAATAATAATGAGGTTCGGGTACCTATTATCTGCATTGACTTGTCGCAAACCGTTAAAGCCAACGACAGTATTATAGATAGCAATATTGCGCAGGGACGCAGCTGCTCAGAAGTAGACAACAGTTCAGCTGATCTGCAGCAGACGAAAGTAGAGGAGGTCGTCAAGTGCTTTGATTTAAAATTGGCGGACGGTTTGGAAGAAGCAGCTGCGAATGTAGAGGTTGATGACCCTGTGAATCTAAGTGCCGGTCATAGTGGCCCAGCGGTCCCAGGCGCCTCAGTCTGGTACCGTGCGACCGCTACGGTCGCCGGTTCGAATCCTGCCTCGACCATGGATGTGTGTGATGTCCTTAGGTTAGTTAGGTTTAAGTAGTTCTAAGTTGTAGGGGACTGATGACCTCAGCTGTTAAGTCCCATAGTGCTCAGAGCCGTTTGAACCATTCTGAATCTAAGTGGAAATATACTTGAGAGTGAACAAAATTACTTTAGTTGGAAACAGACTGAAAAGGATTTATTAGAAGACTTTTATGAGGAATCTGTTCAAACAAGAATTACACACTCAATTATAAAAATTAACATCTCAGGAGTAACAGTGCGTTGTCTTCTTGATAGTGGCAATGAAGCAAATGCTTTGCCCCAAGCATTCTTTGATTCTATTCCTAATAGAAATGAGTTAACTATCATGAAACTATGTGGCTTAGGAATAACGGGTATTATTGGAAAAGTTTCTAGACCAGTATAGCACGAAGCTTTGATATCACTTGTTATATGTACAAGTATCATCCTTGTTTAATCTTTCTAAGTTTAAGTGTTGAAATGTTAATTGATACAGATCTTTTAACGAAATGTCAAAGACAGATTGACTTTGATCAGAGCACTTAGTATTAACTATACCAGATTCTCTAGTGATTACACAGCCTTTCAATGGAAATTATGGGGGCAGTAATAATGAAGCATGGGTACTGCCTATCAGAGTAATAAGGAATAAGGGTAGTACTGAATTTGGGAAGATGTGCAAAATGTTAATGTGGAAAAAAACTATACCCTAGAAGAGAGAGAGGCTAAGGTACAGCCAACAAATCAAATTTCTGATAAAAGAACGTTGTACAGAAAAAGAAGGCATGACGCAAAATCTTTCCCAACTTGTTTTAACATTGGTGAATTACTGTTAGTCAAAACTAAAGAAAAATGTAAGAAATTTTCAGCGGAAACAAAGACGTTTATGCATGTTCATCAAGGACCACTAAGGATAATAGGTAAGCGTCATGCAAACGCAGGCGCTTGAAATACCGGAAAAGTAAGAAAGAACTAGGTCTACGAAACACTGTAGATATGAAGCCTTTGAAAACTGACGGTAATTAAGTTGCAGAGAATCTGCCACTCTTCGGCGGATAAACAGTTTGGGATACTATGCGGTCCATGCTGGATGAAACTTTCTTTCCCTTTAAAGTTTCATTCTATCCTGTCCTATCTATAGTGAGTAAGGAATATATGCCTTCATCTTGTAGGTTTGCTATTAGTTTGCAATATCTTAATAATAAGTAAGAATGGTTCACAAAAATGATTATGCCTGAATGATGACTTAGAAGAGAAGATGAGAGGTAGTTCCCGGTAGTAAATTCTAACTGTTAAAATAACAGTGGGTAACTTACGAACATCTATACAGAAAAATAATGGCTCAAGTTAACAAATATCAAATGATGTCCACAGAAAGGATTAGTAACAACGAAGAACAGATACTTTGCATTAAGAGAAGTGATTGAAGCTGAAAATTCCTAAAATCTGAGAGAATAAACTCTGCATAAATTAATAATTTTCATGTAGGAAGTAAGGTTGTCTCTAGTTAAGAGAGAGTAATAATATGGTGCCAAAAGAGGCAAGCGATAGCATTTTTATATTATTTAAAAGGAGATGTGTGGAAGTGGTGTGTATATGTAAATAATAAGGTCAGCAGACTGACGAAGGAAACAGGGAGAAACAAATGTCGAAATGTGCAGGAAAGAGAAATGTATGGATAAACGAAAATAGGGAGGAATAGGTATAATGAAGTCCGTAGCTTATATATGAGGTAAAATGGAGGAAAATTGATGTGTAATTCCCTCCGTCTTGGAAAAAGGTTCAGAAACGCGTAATCTTGCTTAAGGCAGGTGGTCAATTAACAGACAAATATTGACAAGCACAGACGACAACATAGATAAACGAAGGTCTTAAAAATGCAGATTGTAGTGTATTGAAATCTTATAATAAACACTGCTTTTTGATTATGTGTGCGACAAAGCAAAGTAACTGCGGACAAACAAATAACTTCTTTAATATACTGATCTGTACGACAACTGAGCCACATGAAGATAGAGTTTACAAAGGTTACTCAGTTTTACAAATAAAGCAACATCAAAGGTAATGAAGTAATTCGCAAACTAGCCCACAATGTGAATATTAAAAAAAACTATATTGATTTTCAGAGCCTAAAAGCTATGGTTTACACATAAAAAAGCATTTGCAAAACTTGTGAGTCAAGCTTAGTAACGATGTAACTAGTAAAAGTGAGATAGAGTAACGCCACGATTTTATGAAGCGGCGATTGCCAATAATCATTTTGAAAACGTTAATATGAGTTTTTCAAACAATAGGTTTAAAAAAAGTTAAATTATTTCTTATAACTCGTTAACTGTGTATTTAAATTAAAGAAGGAAAATAGATATAGAATGTGTTTTGTCCTCCCTCAGATGTAAGTTGAGAACAGAAGCTTAGGCTTTGTTATCCATTTCTTAGGGACATGGAGGCTTCATGAATGGTAGCCTTCAAGCTTACGGAGAAACAAGCGGTGACATCTACGACCGTGGTTCCACTGTTTCCCTTTTAATAATTGAGTATCGTGAAGAGAGCCATATATAATGACTTCCCACCCTCTACAGTAAATGTTGTAGTGAAAGTGGTTCGTAAGGGCACACACAACAGAGCCTATGGTTGTGATTAAATGAGTGAGTACTGAAAAGCGAAATATTTTTGTAAAGACTGAAAAATTCTAAATTACAAAACTAGTTTTGCAATAGTCGAAAACTTTTTTCAAGTTTCAATGTTACTTCATGTACATAATTTGTTAAAATCCTATATATATATATATATATATATATATATATATATATATATATATATATATATATATATGTGTGCATCTAGTAACATCACTTTTTTATAATATTTTAGTAATTTGTTCAAAAATAAATTTTTCACAAAAATAAATTTTTCACAAAAATAAATAAGGATTGATGAGGGGAAACAAGCACTGAATCATTGTGAGAGACACAGAGGCGAGTGAGTGTGCTGGGACTTACCCCACTACACTACTACCAGCACCACACCATCATAATTCGCCTTTACTAAGCATACAAAAGATTGCACCAATATCTAAAAGTGAAATGCCAATCTTTGTCAGTATATGTTTCAGTATATTAATATTATGTGAAGTCTCAGAATGACCTAATGAATATGTTTCTCTAAATACATTATTTTAAGAAAAAATAAGAGGCGCTAAATAATGAAGCTAGAAAGCTTAAGATTGTTTTTAATTTGCAATTATATGTCACAATCGAAGGTTATAAGTCTCAACTTGATTGGAGCAATATTTTCGTCAAAATCGGCATTTTTGCGACAAAATGAAGGCCCTAAATATTAGACTCAGAAAGATGAAAATTGTTATGTAGGCTCAGTTTGATATAAAAACAATATCTATGTGACTAGAGTAAGTTAGCTCTAATAGTTTTCAAGTTATTTGCTAAAAACCAAATTGGGAATGAGAACAGCCTTACTCATAATAGATTAAGTATCATTTGCATTTGTGATAGAAAGTTATAATTACAGTAACCGATTACATTGATGAAATAATGCAGCTTTACTAAGCTTCAAGACTTTGATATAAAAAAACAATCATTAAAAGGAATCTTAAAGAGGCAGTTCAGAGGTCAGGTTCTGCTGTCGGTTCCATTCTAAAAATTTTAGCCGGCAGAGTTTAAATGAAGCTGAGCTAAAACTCTTTCACTAACTAAAGCAAACTTAACTTTACTTATATAAAATTAATAAGATTGTAAATCATTAAACGACTGAGAAGTTAATTAACACGGGTCCAAGAAAGGGGCCATTTAGATGCTGCTACCTGTGCCTAGAACGGTTCGCAGCAGATGTTTCATTTGGCGGTCCTCTGTGCTCATATCCAAACACAGTCGGAGAGGCAGTTGTAGGAGATACTTCGGACCGATATATCAACCTGTCCTCGCCAGTCCAACACGTGCGAAACCTGTGTCTCGGATGACATCACAGCGGGATAGCTACCAAAAACGTTTTCCGTAAAAGTAGGAAGTGAGATCGCGAGGACAGTACACAGTTCTTAATCGCTTAGATTTCATGGAACTACCTGTTTGTGTGCCGCCCGTAATGTTGACAAAACCACGTGGCAAGTGACGATATTATTTTCCATTTTTAAGGCGAGCAGTTAACTTTGATGATTAGAAGTCAGGGTGATAGACCATTTTACTTGGAACTCCGTAGGGGTTACCTCTGAACTGTTAATAGTCCCGTTTCCAATAGGAACATTATTATTATTAGCACGAATGTTATTGTATTTTGTGCATGTGAACTTTTACTGAACGTATTTACTGAATAAGTCAAAACTTTTATTTATGGTCATAGTTCCTGATCCCACTCAGGTAATAGCAAGAAGGAACCTATCTTTCAATGAGTACGAAGAGTAATGTGGACTTGCAGACTGGAAATTATGGTCAGTATGAAGTTCATCGCTTTCTGGCTGACCGTAAAAATATTTTTGGGGCTCTTGTAAACGGCGAAGTTAATTTAATAGCCTCCCAACATGAGGACGTATTGTTTGCTCCTTTCTTTATGTCACTGCTTAGGAGAGGACGTGGTTTACTCCATTACAGTCACCGTAAAAAAAATTTACTCTGTAAGATACGTTCCATAGCCATCAGCAGTCGATAACAGCTACATTTATGTAAGTAAAAGAAATTCTCCCATGTAGCTAATGCATGTATTTATTTCACAAACTCGTTTATGTATGTTAGTCTTAGTTTCAGTTCAAAAAGTTCATTGGTGAATTTACAGTGAGGGTAAGCATGCAAAATCGCAGCAAGATCCCAACAACAATCGCGATAATAGTTCAACCGCCCTTGAAAAATAGCGACGAATTATTCCTTTTGCTTACCTGAAAAATATCACTGATAACCAACCACAAACTTCGTACGTGAGACGCATCACATGAATACGAGTACATACTAAATATCAACCAAATGTCCTGTGCCTGATTGCTAATTGGTTTTTGCTATGAGACTGCATGTTTACGCTGCTATTGCAATCACAGAAGATTTTTTTCATTGACAACAATGCTACAGTGCTTCGAAAGCGGTTTTAAAACTGAGTTCGTACAATAGCTGCGTGATGGAATTTCGTTTCCTTATACGAATCGCGATGGTGTCTTATGGCTCAGCACCTTTCCCCACACTGAATACAAACCTCGAGAGTGATATTATTTCGCACTACCTGTTTGAATGTTAACTCTCTCTTTGTGTGACTTTTATAAACTTTACAGATCACTGCATGTCATGTGACACAGGGGTCATTTATCAGACACGAATCGTGAGGTACAGACATATGTGGAGGACGGACGTGACGAAGGTACTAGCAGCTGATCAAGTTGGTGCGTTGCCGTATTACCGGCTCCACATCAGCACAGCCGTGACCCGCCCGGACTCAAAATTCTGGTCGTGTTAGAAGCCAATGAATTAAAACAACTCATATATGCAAGCCAATCTTCCAAAATGCTGATGACCTGATTAAAGGGAGAAAAGCTTCTCTGATGACAAAATTCACAACTGGTAACTTCTTTGCACTCCGCTCGCTCGCTCACCACACCGTTTACATTTAGCATATTCAGGAGACCATATCGCCCATATCGTTACTTTCAGATGGATCGTCAAGGTCACAGCTCTTACAGCTCATCCACGTCACGATCCTTTACGTGTACGAGCATACAAGTCTCAGAATCGACTTCTTGATTTGCAGAGCGCAACAGTGAGTGCACTAATAATCTGCATGGTGGCATGGGAGTGTTGCCATTCTCACCTCACGTCCGAGGCACTGGGTGGCTGCCATGTCAGATCGTTGTTTGAATGTAGCGACCGCATGAATCGAGACACGGCGAAGCGAATCTACAATTGTAAGTAATAAAATTGTTGACGACAGCAGAAGTCAGTCTCTGTTTATTTATGTTTAATCTGGTCATCCAGCGTCATCCACTCAGTTAATCTCCAAAGCTTAAGATCAAATCAAAAGTGTTCTACGAATTACTTTATAACGTGCTTGGAGTCAAGTGTATTTAGAAGAAAGACACAGTGACGGCACATTTATAGCCGTTACCCTAGTATTAGATGGATTTTAAAGCTACAACCCTGACGTTAAGATACAGTGATGCTACACCGCGAGATTGCAACATCGCAGGTTTTCATTTGTCGGGATTCGAGCACTTCTGTGGGGGCGGGGAGGGGGGCGGGGCAATTTCCTCTCCCTATGAACGACTTGTAGCTTAATTTGGGAGTACTCAGAGTAATTATGCGTAGAGAACAGTAAGTTCTGCTCGTGAGAATATCTGGGGCGTGTAGAATCACCCCGGTCGGTTCACGATATGTGGTTTCAACAGTATATTTTAATAGATGAAATACGAATGCGCAGTGGCTAAAGAAAAGAAACTATAAAATGCCCAAAAGAGAACAAGTGTCAGGATCACGAAAAAGAAAACTAAAATATTAGGGGAAGAACGCACAGTGCAGTCAATAGGCCAGCACTTCTACGGGCCAATATCGACTCCAGTCGGAGTATAATTAATCTTCCGTCAGGGAATGATCCCCATTATATGCATCTCGAACGACCATGTCACAGCCAGCGAGGTATATGCGAATATGGGAGCTAAAGATCTCCATAATAAGTAGTCTGGCTTTGGGCATAACGCGATACATCTCGACCACATATAACATTTGCGCCTGATCTGTATGTGGCCTTAACGTACTCACAGACTTGGAGAGTAACAGCTAATGAAGGATTTCTCGGCTGGTCAATTCTTCTCGAAGAGTGAGCCGATTAAGAGCATCATTTCGGAGTAACGCTTGGACAAATTTCTTACTTGTAATCTTCTGGCCAAGATGACAACTATTAGACTTGTGTAAACTTCGGTAACGAACATGAAAAGCAACTGTATACGAGTAGATATTTAAGATGATTCTCATTTATTGTTCCCTATCAGTTGCAAACTTTTTTTTAAATTCGATTACACGTTTTCATGACACTGGACCATCTTCAGATCTAAAACAATTTAAAACTTCCCCCTCATAAACAGAATGACCTTGCCGTCAAAATCGCCAACACGTTAAAAACAGTTGCAGTCAAAAAGTAGCTGTAGTAATGAAAGTAGAATTATAGAAAACTGAATGAAGAAGTTACACACAGCATTTATCACAAGGGCAGATAAAGGCAGCATTGTGGTCCTTATGAATGACGAAGATTACGTAAACAAAAGTGAAAAATTTTAAATGCGAACATCTTAGATTAGGCTTTACCAGGACTGTTATTGGCATTATATGAAATAACAAGCTTACTGTTACCACTCGCTGTTTATTTATTTCCACGACGTGTTTCAAAGGTTTAAACTTCCATCATCACTTGAATTTACATTTGTTACTGTGACGTGTGTGTGTGTGTGTGTGTGTGTGTGTGTGTGTGTGTGTGTTACGATTTTTGGAGGAACTTCTGGCACTGTCTAGTGGAAAAACAAAACACTATTTCTGAACATGGTTTCGCATTCCTTTTGATAAAAAACTAAACGTATATCAAACAGTAAAAATAAAATAAGTAAAATAGAGTACCTCCGGTGGTCACAGGTTATTATCGTACCACATCAAATGTATACTGTCATGTTTTGTAAACAAATATGGCGTCTGGAAACTATTAGGTGCAAGGATCATATAGCAGAAGAGAAATATTATCACAAAATACAAAGAATGTACATCGTAACAAAATTAGTTTTAAAGGATTTTGGGGATCTTTGCTTTGAGGTGCTGAATACATGTGTTGAAACTGTTACTATTTCAGTTGGTATATAAATACGATGTTGTCAAGTTAATCTAGCCTAAACTTCACATTCGTTTATATAATCGGATGACATGTTGTAAACTTTAATTACATAATTATGTTCGATACAGTGGTACAGTTATACACAAATGACAATTTTGGTTATGGTTCACAGACAGGTATGAAAGGCTGCAGGGAGAGAGAGGGTGGAAGGAGTGATTGGATGAGAACAAACTTTCCAAAGCAGGGGGTTCTTAAGATTATAACTGTTAGGTGTGATAACTGCCTAAAGGTTGGCGTAATACATTGGTTAATTCTTTAAAATATGCAGACAGATGTACAATTTGTGCCATTAGTTGATGTACATACAGCTTCAAGCTGATAGGGGGTACAAGCTGTTCACGACAGATATACGTTTAGTTTTTTGTGAAAAGAAATGCGAAACCATGTTCTGAAATAGTGTGCTGTTTCTCTACTAGACAGTGCCATACGTTCCTCCAAAGATCGTAGCACAATACACCCACACAAACATGTCACAGTAACAGATGTAAATCCACCTGATAATGGAGGTTTAAGCCTTTGACACGCGTCGTGGGGACAAACAAAGAGTGACTAGTAACAGTAAGCTTGGTGTTGCATTTAATGATAGTTACAAAACGGCAAAGCCTAACCTAAAATGTTCGCATTTAAAGTTAATTTCCCCAGTCAGGCCATAAAGGCTACTTTTGAGTACAAAAACACCTCAGGAAAGCTCGCAGTGACGTCACAGCATATTCACTTCAATAGAAATTGTCTCAAAAATAACGTCATTTGAAATTATGTCAAGATTGAGTTTAAAACAAACGCAAGAACTGCAAAGAAAACAATGGAAAACGCGCGAAAACCCTGGGTGAAAAACGAACTGAAAGAACTTTATATTAAAAAAAAAAATGTTCAATACACAGCTTTATAATGCAGAATTACAGTTGGGAAAGTTGCTTCATAGACTAGAATATGATCCCATAACCGAAGAAGTCAGAAAGTACACCGAGTTCATCATACAGAACACAAATGCCACACAGAAGAAAAAACTAGCTAATCTCGTAAAACAACAGTTACCTCCCAGACTGAACGAAAAGAGCAGAAGGAAACACACATTCAGCATCTTTTCCTCAACAGCAACAACATAATATTCACTGCAGAAGAAGAGGCTATACTCTGCAAAGGTTTGAAACACAACTTTCATGTTCCACTAGACCAAAAGAATCAATAGAAGCTCATCACTAGTGTCACACAGATTTGAACCATCGCTTTTAAGAAGCAAAATGACAGAAAAGCAGCCTGCCACAAAATTAACGAAATCATTGAGAAGGAAACTGCAAAACCATTCTCAGCATACAAGAAAAGAAGTCCTTACGCGCACCATTAAGACTAAATTAAACATGAATAATGCAATAACTGTACCAGCTGACAAGGTAACACAACTGTTGTAGTGAACAGAGCAACAGACATAGGAAAAACTTTAGTCTTCTTTCAACAAATAGAAATACGTAAGGATCCAACAGCCAGAATACAAAAAGGGATTAAACACATTTCAGATAACATCAATTTCCTACTCACTATCCAGGAAGCAAGACACATTATAACAATGAGACCACAAGCACCTTGCCTTAGATCACAACCAAGGATACACAAAAACGGGCCCCCTTTAGGCCTACAGTGAACTGAAGGAACAGCCCAAGTTTCAAACTCAATAAAATGCTCTTTACAATTCCCAAAGGAACATACACATTCAGTAATGAGAGACCACTCAAAATCATAGCAGAATTTACACAACATGTCGAAAACATGGAAGTTCCTCATGGAGCCACACTTGCCTCATTTGACATACAAAACATTTATTCCTCTGTACCAATAGGCCCCACACTACAGATAATTAATGCCAACCAACAAAAGCATAAAAAATGCCTTCGACTCACATTACTGAATTAATGTACCTGCTATAATTCACACTTTCACATTTATTTTAAATTTAACAAAAAAATCTGCAGACAGGCAGATAGCAATGGGCTCAAACCTTTATAGATTGTTAGCTGAAATATTTATAAGTCATTTAGAAGACAAAATCCTGAGTTACAATCACCACCTCCTCGAAAATATCATCTACTACTACATATATGTAGATAATAACATCATTTTAATCAATGACACAAAAGGTGACAGGAATAAGTTGAACCAATTATTCAGCAACTCCCATGAAAACACGAAATTCACAACTAAACACCAAGCAGGTGGCAGTGTAAACTTTCTAGATCTTACGATCAGAATAAAGAATAACAGACATCAGCATGAAATTTATCGGAATCCTACCACAACACATACGACAATCCAAAGTTCTTTTTGTCATCCCACAGCCCAGAAACTGGCAGCATTCCGGTTGATGATCAATAGAGCTATCCAATTACCACTCTCCGAAGACAAACTGAGACCGATCGTTAGCGCTCCTGGCTCACCAACGTATAAACTGGCGAAACACTTGGCCTCTCTGCTCCAGCCACACGTGGGAAAGACCGACACATACATTAAGGACTCAGGACATTTCATTGAGAAGCTGAAGAAACTGAAACTCGCGCCAAACGACATCCTGGTCAGTTTTGATGTTGTTTCGTTATTTACGAAAGTGCCACTCAGCGACGCTCTGGAGCACATCGGTTCCATGTTCCCGCAAGACATCAAAAACCTCTTCCATGCATGTCTCACCACGAGCTATTTCACGTGGAATGGCGATTTCTACGAACAGCTGGAAGGCGTCGCCATGGGTAGTCCTCTCAGTCCAGTGGTGGCCAACTTCTTCATGGAACAATTCGAAGCACAGGCACTGGACTCGGCGACTTGCAAACCTAAGGTGTGGTACAGGTACGTCGATGATACTTTCGTGGTGTGGAGCCATGGTGAAGAACAGCTCGGTGAATTCCTGAGACACTTGAACAGCCTCCATGCCAACATAACATTTACCATGGAAGTAGAAAAGGACAAGAAACTGCCATTTCTAGATGTGCTGGTCACAAGGGACGGCGAAAACCTGGGATCACACCGACCGATACCTGCACAAACAGTCAAACCACCACCCGAGCCAGAAAAGGGGCATGATTAGTACGCTCGTAACGAGAGCAGGACGAATATGTGAGCTGCAACACCTCAAACGAGAAATGCAACACCTGGAAACAGTCCTGAGGAGCAATGGGTACTCCACAAATTACATTAGAAGTGTAACAGAGCCAAACACTCGGCGAAGTAAGGAACCTGAAAAAGAAATGTCGGGTACGGCCTTTCTGCCATACATTCCCAGAGTGACGGACAGAATCGGCCGTATATTGCGCAAACACGGCGTAAAGACGATTTTCAAACCGACAAGGAAGATCAAAGAGTGTCTTAGATCGGCGAAGGAGAAAAGAGACCCACTTGCAATGTCGGGAATATACCGTATACCTTGCATATGCGGAAAAGTTTATGTCGGAATGACTGGACGATCCATTAACACCAGGATCAAAGAGCATAAGCGACATTGCAGGTTGGGGCAGGTGGAGAAATCGGCCGTGGCAGAGCACGCACTGAATGAGACCGACCACGTAATAAAATTCGCCGACACGGAAGTTCTGGCTGTAGAGAAGCACTATCACACGTGCTTGTTCAGAGAAGCTGCAGAAATCCAAAAACACGCGAACAGTTTCAACAAGAAAGAGGAAAGACTTAAGGTAAACGGATCCTGGCTTCCCGTACTGCAGCGAACGACCGTCGCAGGTGGCAAGAGGAGAACCGCACCGGAAATGACCGCGGAGAAGCCCTCGGACGTTGGCGCGCCAGGTACATATAGTCTGCGGCCGCGAGCTCGCCTCCAGTTCACCACCGGCAATTGAGGGTGAAGCTTTGACAATGCCAGCCACTCGTGCTGGCGAAACGTCAGAAAAATCATTAGATGAACGTCGGCCGAAGAACCCGAGACAGAAGCCAATAGGCAGTTTGTGAAATAATAAAACAAACAGCTACTGCAAATGGTTATAGCAGCTCCATAGTTGACATCCTAAAACACTCAATAGTGGCAAAGCTATCACGTCACAAAAAAAGAAAACAACATATTCAATACAATCCCCTTTCTAGGTAATATTTCATATCAGATTGCCGAACGAAAAGGCATAAACATATCCTTTACCACAGACAACAAGATTGGACAGAAGCCACCTCATAGCATCAACACACGAAACCCACTTCATGACACTGGGGTGTACAAAAAAAAATCTGCGTTACCCACCCACCTATATGAAACAAAACACCATTTTAACCGCACAAGTGTCAGCATCTACATCTACATCTACATGGATACTCTGCAAATCACATTTAAGTGCCTGGCAGAGGGTTCATCGAACCACCTTCACAATTCTCTATTATTCCAATCTCGTATAGCGCGGGAAAAGAATGAACACCTATATCTTTCCGTACGAGCTCTGATTTCCCTTATTATCCAGGTGGTCTTTCCTCCCTATGTAGGTCAGTGTTAACAAAATATTTTCGCATTCGGAGGAGAAAGTTGGTGATAGGAATTTGGTGAGAACATTTCGTCGCAACGAAAAACGCCTTTCTTTTAATGATGTCCAGCCCAAATCCTGTATCATTTCTGTGACACCTTCTCCCATATTTCGCGATAATACAAAACGTGTTGCCTTTCTTTGGACTTTTTCGATATACTCCGTCAGTCCTATCTGGTAAGGATCCCACACCGCGCAGCAGTATTCTAAAAGAGGACGGACAAGTAGTGTAGGCAGTCTCTTTAGTAGACTTGTTACATTTTCTAAGTGTCCTGCCAATAAAACGTAGTCTTTGGTTAGCCTTCCCCACAACATTTTCTATGTGTTCCTTCCATTTAAGTTGTTCGTAATTGTAATACCTAGGTATTTAGTTGAATTTACGGCTTTTAGATTAGACTGATTTATCGTGTAACCGAAGATTAACGAGTTCCTTTTAGCACTCATCTGGATGATCTCACACTTTTCGTTATTTAGGGTCAACTGCCACTTCTCGCACCATTCAGATATCTTTTCTAACCTATAACACTACCTTGGGGAACGCCTGAAATCACTCTTGTTTTACTCGATGACTTTCCGCCAATTACTACGAACTGCGACCTCTCTGACAGGAAATTACAAATCCAGTCACATAACTGAGACGATATTCCATAAGCACGCAATTTCACTACGAGCCGCTTGTGTGGTATAGTGTCAAAAGCCTTCCGGGAATCCAGAAATTCGGAATCGATCTGAAATCCCCATTCAATAGCACGCACCACTTCATCTGAATAAAGAGCTAGTTGTGTTTCACAGGAACGATGCCTTCTAAACCTATGTTGACTGTGTGTCAATATACCGATTTATTCGAGCTAATTCATGATGTTCGAGCACAATATACGTTCTAAAACCCTACTGCATATCGACTTTAACGATATGGGCCTGTAATTTAGTGGATTACTCCTATCTTTCTTGAATATTGGTGTGAACTGTGCAACTTTCCAGTCTTTGGGTACGGATCTTTCGTCGAGCGAACGGTTGTATATGATTGTTAAGTATGGAGCTAATGCATTAGCATACTCAGAAAGGAACCTAATTGGTATACGGTCTGGACCAGAAGACTTGCTTTTATTAAGTGGTTCAAGTTGATTCACTACTCCGAGGATATTTACATCTACGTTAATCATGTTGGCAGCTGTTCCCGATTCAAATTCTGGAATATTTGTTTCGTCTTCTTTCGTGAAGGCATTTCGGAAGGCTGTGTTTAGTAACTCTGCTTTGGCAGCACTGTCTTCGGTAGTATCTCCATTGCTATCGTGTAGAGAAGGCATTGATTGTTTCTTGCCGCTAACATACTTCACATACGACCAGAATCTCTTTGGATTTTCTGTCAGGCTTCGAGACAAAGTTTCGTTGTGGAAACTATTATAGGCATCTCGCATTGAAGTCCGCCCTAAATTTCGAGCTTCTGTAAAAGATCGCCAATCTCGGGGATTTTGCGTCTGTTTAAATTTGGCACGTTTGTTTCGTTGTTTCTGCAACAGTGTTCTAACCCGTTTTGTGTACCAAGGGGGATCAGCTCCTTCGTTTATTAATTAATTTGGTATAAATCTCTCAATTGCTACCGATACTATACCTTTGAGTCTAAGCCACATCTGTTCTACACTTACATTATTAACTTGGAATGAGTGGAAATTGTCTCTCAAGAAGGCGTAAAGTGAATTTTTATCTGCTTTTTTGAATAGGTATATTTTTCGCTTATTTTTCCAGGATTTGGGGATTACAGTATTCATTCTTGCTACGACAACCCTGTGTTCACTAATCCCTGAATCGGTTTTGATGCTCGTTATTAACTCAGGATTATTTGTTGCTAAGAGGTCAAGTGTGTTTTCACAACCGTTTACTATTCGCGTGGGCTCATGAACTAACTGCTCGAAATAATTTTCAGAGAATGCGTTTAGCACAATTTCGGATGATATTTTATGCGTACCTCGGGAATTAAACATGTATTTTCGCCAACATATCGAGGGTAAATTAAAGTCAATACCAACTATAATCGTATGAGTCGGGTACGTGTTTGAAATCAGACTCAAGTTTTATTTGAACCTTTCAGCAACTGTATCATCTGAATTGGGAGGTCGGTAAAAGGATCGAATTATTATTTTATTCCGGCTGCCAACAATGACCTCTGCCCATACTAACTGACAGGAAGTATCTACTTCAATTTCGCGACAAGTTAAACTACTTCTGACAGCAACAAACACGCCATCGCCAACCGTGTTTAGCCTATCCTTTCGGAACACCGTTAGGTTCTTCGCAAAAATTTCGAGTGAGCCTTTATCCGACTTTAGACAGCTTTCAGTGCCTATAACGATTTGAGCATCAGTGCTTTCTATTAGCGCTTGGAGCTCTGGTACTTTCCCAACACAGCTACGACAATTTACAACTGTTATACCAGTGGTACCTGTATCTACATTTTCCCTGTGTTCAGCCTGCACCCTTTGTGACTGAAGCCCTTCTTGTGTTTTCCCGAGACCCTCTAACCTAAAAAACCACTCAGTCCACGCCACACAGCCCCTGCTACCCGTGTAGCCGCCTCCTGGACACCTGACCTATTCAGCGGAACCCGAAAGCGAACCACCCACACATCCAACCTAAAGGCAAAAAACTAGGCATCCAAACACTCCCGATATACAAAATCAAAACAAAATAACCTGAATCCATATTGTTGTTGTGGTCTTCAGTTCTGAGACTGGTTTGATGCAGGTCTCCATGCTACTCTATCCTGTGCAAGCTTCTTCATCTCCCAGTACTTACTGCAACCTACATCCTTCTGAATCTGCTAAGTTTATTCATCTCTTGGTCTCCCTCTACGATTTTTACCCTCCACGCTGCCCTCCAATGCTAAATTAGTGATCCCTTGATGCCTCAGAACATGTCCTACAAACCGGTCCCTTCTTCGTGTCAAGTTGTGCCACAAACTCCTCTTCTCCCCAATTCTATTCAATACCTCATCATTAGTTATGTGATCTACCCATCCAACCTTCAGCATTCTTCTGTAGCACCACATTTCGAAAGCTCCTATTCTCTTCTTGTCTAAACTATTTATCGTCCACGTTTCACTTCCATAAATGGCTACACTCCATACAAATACTTTCAGAAGTGACTTCCTGACATTTATATCTATACTCGATGTTAACAAATTTCTCTTCTTCAGAACCACTTTCCTTGCCATTGAAAGTCTATACTTTATATCCTCTCAACTTCAACCAACATCAGTTATTTTGCTCCCCAAATAGCAAAACTCCTTTACTACTTTAAGAGTCTCATTTCCTAATCTAATTCCCTCAGCATCACCCGACTCAATTCGATTCATTCCATTATCCTCGTTTTGCTTTTGTTCATGTTCATCTTATATCCTCCTTTCAAGGCACTGTCCATTCCGTTGAACTGCTCTTCAAAGTCCTTTGCTGTGTCTGACAGAATTACAATGTCATCGGCGAACCTCAAAGTTTTTATTTCTTCTCCATGGATTTTAATACCTACTCCGAATTTTTCTTTTGTTTCCTTTGTTGCTTGCTCAATATACAGATTGAATAACATCGGGGAGAGACTACAGCCCTGTGTCACTCCCTTCCCAACCACTGCTTCCCTTTCATGCCTCTCGACTCTTATAACTGTCATCTGGTTTCTGTACAAATTGTAAATACCTTTCGCTCCCTGTATTTCACCCCTGCCACCTATAGAATTTGAAAGAGAGTATTCCAGTCAACATTGTCAAAAGCTTTCTCTAAGTCTACAAATGCTAGGAACGTAGGTTTCCTTAATCTTTCTTCTAAGATAAGTCGTAAGGTCAGTATTGCCTCACGTGTTCCAACATTTCTACGGAATCCAAACTGATCTTCCCCGAAGTCGGCTTCTACCAGTTTTTCCATTCGTCTGTAAAGAATTCGCGTTAGTATTTTGCAGCTGTGACTTATTAAACCGATAGTTCGGTAATTTTCACATCTGTCAACACCTGCTGTCTTTGGGATTGGAATTATTAATGCTTCTTGAAGTCTGAGGGTATTTCGCGTGTCTCATACATCTTGCTCACCAGATGGTAGGGTTTTGTCAGGACTGGCTCTCCCAAGGCCGTCAGTAGTTCTAATGGAATGTTGTCTACTCCTAGGGCCTTGTTTCGACTCAGGTCTTTTAGTGCTCTGTCAAACTCTTCACGCAGTATCGTATCTCCCATTTCGTCTTCATCTACATCCTCTTCCATTTCCATAATATTGTCCTCAAGTACATAGCCCTTGTATAGACCCTCTATATACTCCTTCCACCTTTCTGCTTTCCCTTCTTTGCTTAGAACTGGGTTTCCATCTGAGCTCTTGATATTCATACAAGTGGTTCACTTTTCTCCAAAGGTCTCTTTAATTTTCCTGTAGGCAGTATCTGTCTTACCCCTAGTGAGACAAGCCTCTACATCCTTACATTTGTCCTCTAGCCATCACTGCTTAGCCATTTTGCACTTCCTGTCGATCTCATTTTTGAGACGTTTGTATTCCTTTTTGCCTGCTTCATTTACTGCATTTTCATATTTTCTCCTTTCATCAATTAAATTCAATATTTCTCGTGTTAGCTAAGGATTTCTACTAGTCCTCGTCTTTTTACCTACTTGATCCTCTGCTGCCTTGACTACTTCATCCCTCAGAGCTACCCATTCTTCTTCTACTGTATTTCTTTCCCCCATTCCTGTCACTTTTTCCCTTATGCTCTGCCTGAAACTCTGTACAACCTCTGGTTTAGTCAGTTTATCCAGGTCACATCTCCTTAAATTTCCACCTTTTTGCAGTTTCTTCAGTTTTAATCTACAGTTCATAACCAATAGATTGTGGTCAGAGTCCACATCTGCCCCTGGAAATGTCTTACAATTTAAAACCTGGTTCCTAAATCTCTGTCTTACCACCTGAATTCATCTTAAATGATAATATTTACAATAGTATCATTTCTGTTTTCAGCATCCCCAAGTGTAAAAGGGAGTGACCTCATTTGCAAATGTACCATCACACCAACAGCTTGTATCCCATGTCAGCTTGAAACTGTATGTACATCAACTAATGGCCCAAACAGTACATCTGTCTGCATATTTTAAAGAATTAACCAATGTATTACGCCAACCTTCACGCAGTTATCACATGTTACAGATATAATCTGAAGAATCCCCTGCTTTGGAGAATTTGTTCTCACTCAATCACCCTTCTACCCTCTCTCTCCCTCTCACTTTCACTTTCTCTTTCTCTTCCTCTCCCTCTGCCTCCAGCATTTCGTTCCTGTCTGTGAATCACTACCAAAATTGTTATTTATGTATAATTGTACCACTGTAGCCAACGTAAGTATGTAATTGAAGTTTACAATATGCCACCGAATTATGATAACGAATGCGAAGTTAAGGTTACATTAACTGGACAAAATCGGATTTATACTGCGAGAAGAATATGCGAGAGCATTAAATGATCTAAGTCGTAACACAATTATTGAGATCCTTGGGAGAGCCAGCCATGAAAAAACAGTTCCATCTGATGTGCAAGATATGAGACAGGCGAAATATCCTCCGACTTCAAGAGTGGAATAATTCCAATTCCAAAGAAGCCAGGTACTTACAGGTATGAGTATTACCAAACTATCAGTTTAATAAATCATGGTTGCAAAGTACTAATATGAATTACTTACAGAAAAATGGAAAGACTGGTAGAAGAAGACATCGTGGAAGATCGTTTTGGGTGCCAGAAAAATGCAGAAGACGTTAAGAGGTATTGATCCTACGACTTACTTTATAAGACATGTTAAAGAGAGGCAAACCTACTGTTATAGCAGTTGTAGACTTAGAAAAAGCTTCTGACAAAGTTGACTGCACTACACTCAAAATCCTGAAGGTACCAGGAGCGCGTATTGACACTGCAGGGCCATTCAGTACCTACCGGCCATCGAGATATCCCTTGCCAATGGCGTCTTTTGGATACAGTATGGAGGAACATCGTGTCAAAACTCTGCTCTCTCGGCAGTACTCAGTTTCCCCGACCTAAAGTAGCTCCTCAGTAGATTACACGATGCTGAATGGATCGTGTTCCAGTCGTTCAACGAAAAACACTTGGCAATATCGGAGACTGAGCAAAAGTCCTCCGAATAGCAGTCAGACACGCTGAACACTTAGCTATAGAGGTGGACAGTTTTTATGGCAGCAGGAATAAAACAGAGGGAGTCAAAGGTCATCCTTAGCTCGTACAAAATCCAAAATGCATGGAGTCGATGGACATAAAAGGGAAGCATTACCTGAAAAGGAGTGTGACATGGTTGCAGCCACTCTCCAATGACATTCAATCTGCACTCTGAGTAGGATGTAAAATAAATAAAGGAGACCAAAGTTCGAATACAGTTTATAGGTTCAAATTGATATAATCTGCAGTAGTTATGTAGAGATACACTAGCCGATCAAAAGTATCCGGACAGCGATTAGTGCACAGTAATACGTGGTGTGTCCACCCTTCATCTTATGACGGTTTAAATTTGCTGCAGACACTTTCAGTGAGAAGTATGGATGTCTGTGGAGGTATGGCGTTCCATTCTTCCTCGAGAGCCGAAACCACAGATGGTAGTGAGGTTGGATGCTAGAGTCTGGAGCAAATTCGAAGTTCTAACTCATCGGAAATGTGTTCCATTGAGTTTAGCTAGGGACCCTGGCCAGGCCAGTCCGTTCCAGTAATGTTATTGTCCATAAACCACTAGCTCACATACGGTGCTTTGTTGGGGTGCTGCTTCGTTGAGATGCTTTGTTAGGCTAACACAAACAACCATCGCCTCTGAACAGTTCTTATAATCTACACAGTACAGCGTGCTGCAATATGTGTTTCTATCCTTCCGCGTTTAGTGTTTGTACAAGCACATTCACCGGACCACACCCCAAACCGTTCACTGTTGGCACTACACATGGTGGCAGTTAACGTTATCCAGGCATTCGCTAAACCAAAATCCTTCTGTCGGATTGCCACAGGATGTGGCGTGATTAGTCATTCCAAATCACTTGTTCCCAGTCATCCACTGTCCAGTAGCATAGATCTTTACATCACCTCAAGCTTTTAATACTGACTACAGAAACGTGTGGCTTATCTGGAGCTGTTCGACCATTGCACCCAATACCTACACACAGACATCGTACTAACTGGAGTGCTGGTAACAAATTGGAACTAACGAGTGATTCCTTCTGCTGTCATCATGCGATTTTTTACAACCACGCTCTGCAGTGCTCAATGGTTACTGTCCGTCAGTGCATGAGTCTGCCAGTTCTTTGTTCAGCCGTGGTTGTTACTTCGCGTTTCCTCTTCACAATCACATCACCAACAGTCAACATGGACAGCTTTAGAAGGCTTGAAATGTGCCTGATTGGTTCGTTAATCAGGTGACATGCAGTGAATAGTCCATGTTCGAAATGTCTGAGCTCTCCTGACCAATCCATTCTGCAGTTACTGCTTCTTTGCTGCCGACGCAATGCTTCCCGCCTCCTTTTACTCTGGTTGGCCCCTTTTTGTGACATCTAGTGGTCGATTCCGCATTACATATTGGTGGTGTCCGGGTACTTCTAATTTGACCAGACAGTCATCCTTTCTCAAAGACCCTGCGCTAAGTGTGGCTCACACAGATCTTAAATCTGCCTTGCTCTGAGCGTAAGGTATTTTCTCGTCACATCAAGTGACCACTCTCATAGACAAAGCGAAACAGATCTTCCTCATAAGACTCTGAAATTTCACCTTTGACCCAAGCTACAAAGACATTCCTGCATCGAAAAGACGGATAGTGGAAGAAGCAAACATCTGCCTCTATGTGCTAATTGATGTGCTAAAGTCGGAGGAAGAACAATGAGTCCACACATCTGCTATCTATCTTTTACGGCAGGGCAAGCATTAGAACGAGAGAATGTTGTGAACGAGGTCACCTTTCAGCATACCATAGGAATCACTTTTTCATTTTACGGTAAATTTTATATACTCCGCAGCCACCGTGCGGTGCGTAGCGGAGGGTACCCTGTACCACTGCTAGTCATTTGCTTTTCTGTTCCGCTCGCACACAGGGCGAGGGAAAAAACTATTATCTATATGCTTCCGTAGGAGCCATAATTTCTCGTATCTTATCTTGGTGGTCCTTAAGTGACAGGTATATTGGTGGCAGTAGAATGACTATGCAGTCGGCTTTAAACTCCGGTTCCCTAAATTTTCTATATTGCGTTTCTCGAAAAGAACGTCGCCTTTCCTCCAGGGATTCTCATTTGAGTTCCTAAAGCATCTGCGCAATACTTGTGTGTTTTTCGTATTAACCCTACCTGGTACTCGCCGGCCGGGGTGGCCGAGCGGTTCTTGGCGCTATAGTCTGGAACCGCGCGACCGCTACGGTCACAGGTTCGAATCCTGCCTCGGGCATGGATCTGTGTGATGTCTTTAGGTTAGTTAGGTTTAAGTAGTTCTAAGTTCTAGGGGACTGATGACCTCAGAAGTTAAGTCCCATAGTGCTCAGAGCCATTTGAACCATTTGAAACTTTGTCCACAATTCCCCTACGTCCATCATAATCAAATTAAGTGATGTCAGTTCAATGTATAACTGAGATGCTAACTACTGTTATCCGCTCTTTCTAACAGAAACTATTCCCTAGCCTTCTTCACTGATGTATTAACTTTCGTAAACATATGGGTTGTGATGACAGCATGATCGCTATCCGCGTTTCTATACTGACGCCGTAGGTACCGTCCGGCCTATTCGTAACTACCAGATCTAAGACATTTCCATTGCGTGTGGGCTGCAGAACTAGCTGCTCAAGAGAGTTTTCGGAAAACGCCTCAAAAGCACTTCACAAGGCTGTCTGTCTTTGCCCCTGCAATGAATGCATATACGTCCCTGTCAATGCTTAATAGGTTAAAGTCGCCTCCAACCAGTATTGTATGATTTGGGTATTTACGCGCTACTGACTGTAGATCTTCTTTGAATGGCTCTAGAACTGTCACAGCAGAATCAGATGGTCGGTAAAAACATCCAACAATCAACTTTGTGTCACCTAAATCTGTTATAAGCGACCAGATAACTTCACTGTTACACTCAACGTTGACGTCAATAGAGAGAATATTTTTGTCAAATGCAATGAACAAATGCACCTATGGTGTCTAATTTGTCTTTCCGATATACGTTCCATGACTCGCTAAATATCCCAGAGCTTTCTACTTCGGATTTTGGCCAGCCCTCGGTCTCAAAAATAACTTCAGTGCGGTATCTCTCCTGGAGGGAAGTAAATTCAGAAACTTTGTCACGAATACTTAGACAATTTGCTGATAAAAGTTTGGAAGACGAAGTATCTTTGTACCTTTGCGCTGAACGCTGTGTGATCTCGCTATCTGAGTATCGACTGGTGAATGTTCATCACAGTGCAACAAACCACCGCCTTATAAAAAAACAAAAAAAAGGAAAACCATGTGCACTCCACAAGTACTCTGCTACTCGAGTAGCTGCTTCCTTTGAGTAGTGCACCGCTGACCTATCAAGAGGAGTCTTACAATTCCCCACCCGATAACGCACGTCCAGAAATCTGAAGCCAAGACCACCACAGTCGACAGAGCCTTTGGTTGATATCCTGCACTCGACTCGAAACCAAAGGACCCTAATCAACTTTGGGAACAATGCTGCAAATTGCGAACTCTGCTCTCACATCTTATGCGAGGCCAGCAGACTGAACACCTGCGCCAGTCGCCTGTATGAACGGAGGAAGGCCAAGGAACTCGTGACAGACGTCGTTGGTGCCAACGTCAACTACAACTTGCAGACGACTTCACCCTGGACTCTCGATAGCTGCAGGCAAGGTCGCCTCCACATCTCGGATGAAGTCCCCCGGCAGACATACCAGGTTCACGTAGGCCTGCTTTCCAGCCCCGGATACTATCTTGTTAAGGGGCTCCACAACGTGCCTCGCGCTGGCGCTCCTAGTAATTAACGAAGTCCCGCTCACATGTGCCTTCTCGGACCCTGCTGAAGGAATGGTGATCTCTTCACTCACGGGGCGAATAGGCAAGGCCAGACACCCAGTCTCCACGTTGATCCTTCACCTTGAGTGACGAGAACGCGCCACCACCCGCCGCTCTCCCTGTTGTGAGGGATGATCCACCGCGTCGGGTACATTAGGAGGTGACAGCAGCAGGGCCCGAAGGCGTCCCATGCAACGTGCCAGATTCTCCGCCATCGCCACACCCCGAGGCAGCACCTGAAGGCGGCTGACCGTAGCCAAAGCGCATTCAGTTGTTCGCGAACTGCAGCCAGCTCCTCCTGCGTCCGCATACAGCATGTACACTCCTACCCCCCCTAGAGAGACTAATTGAAGAAGTAAATTATAAAAGCAGACAGAAACCTAGATAAGCAACTTGCTACCCTCCTGATGGGTCACCAATGGACGCTGATGCCTTAATAAGCTGTGTAGCTGGCTGTTAAGAAGAAATGAAAACTTCGCTACAGACTGCCCGAATTTACGCTTACTATTATAAACTCGATATCAAATCTGTTAAATAAAAAAACCATGCACGAAATTTGGGAAATATACTACGAGGAAAACACCGGCAAAGATAAACATGTAACTTGGTGCTCTGTAGATGTGTGTTAGCCGACGTCGTGGGCTTATTGAGCTTGCCTTCGCTTGTCTTCGAAACAAAACAAATGAGTAACTAATGCGCTATAGACTGAATGAATTTATACTTACAAAAATGTCAGATCAAACCTCTTAAACAGAAAAACACATACAAAATTTATAAGTATTGTACCCTTGTCTTCCTCCACATATTGCATAAAATATAAACAGAGCAGTTATTTTGGAAAATATAATTGTATGTTATGATTTTATTTGATGTCACTGCTCCGATAAGGATTCTAAATTTATCTCTTACCCAAGGTATATACAGCCAGCCATGGTATTTTAGACATACGCCTCCTTAGCTGCGTAATCGGCTTGGCTGACTACCCTGCCGAGTACCCAGGTTCAAGTACAAATACTGAGAGTGATATAATTTTGGTGCGAGAAAAGGAGTAGGGTTACTCAGCCTTATGATGCCAACTGAGGAGCTATGAGAACGAGAAGCAGCTGTTACAAGGTCTTCAAAGCCAACAATGGCTGGGAGAGCGCTGTGCTGACGCCACGCCCCTCCAAATGACGCCACTGGCTGTGGATGATACTACGGTCAGTCGGTCCCTATTGGTCTGTCTGAGGGCAGGACAGCTGACGGTAAGCATTTAGGCATTAGACCACAAATCTATCGCATTAATAAATAAGCGAAACATAAGTTCGCCAAATCTTCATTGGAACAGCGATCGTCATCATTACGAAAGCAAAGGGAAAGAAAAATTAAGGTTTACTATCCCATATTTGACGGAGTCATTTGAGGCTGTAGTAATTTCAACTCTATGACAGATCGTGCCAAAATGAGACTCCACATCGAAGCACTTCCACGGAAAAAAGAAAGTAATTTACAGTAGCTATGAGATTACGGTATCCTAACAGATTAAGAATGGAGTTACTTCAGTTTTATGTCTAAACTATCAAAGTGGCAAAAACTGGTTTAAGTAACCGAATACGTCACCGTATACCATCTCTTGTGCCGAGGACTGTCACTGAAGGTGGTGTGAAGTATTTGAAAAAGATATTGTGTTGATATTTATAAAAAATGCAGCTGACTTGAATATTTAATAACGTATCAGGTTGGTCATTGATTCTCCAACATTTTTCCCTCTAGTTCATAGATGCATCTTACGGGTACAGAACTGATACACACCTGCTTTCATCTCCACTTATGAATAAGGACTCTGATGGATAATTGCGATTTAATTGGGGTTCCCGATTGAATCTCATCGTTTGGGATATGGTAATTAAAGCCCTAGTAGTACAAGTGAACGACACCAACGTCCAGTGTCAGCGTTTCATATATTATGCAAATGTATGGTACACACTGATGAAACAATCTACCTACTTGCTTTGTGAGCTAACATCCTAAAGATGTTCGGGCTCACACGCGGTTCCCCTTCATCGAAACGTCTTGGTTCAAACTCGTCTAGGGTTCAAAATGGTTCAAATGGCTCTGAGCACTATGCGACTTAACTTCTCAGGTCATCAGTCGCCTAGAACTTAGAACTAATTAAACCTAACTAACCTAAGGACATCACACACATCCATGCCCGAGGCAGGATTCGAACCTGCGACCGTAGCGGTTGCTCGGCTCCAGACTGTAGCGCCTAGAACCGCACGGTCACTCCCGCCGGCCTCGTCTAGGGGTTGAACCGCACGTGTCGCATTACAAGCCCTAAATTAGACACTTGTGACTCTTTGGTTAAATTGTCTGACTGATGGAAAGTTTGCGAAATAGAAAGTTAATATAACATATAATAACAGTAATGATAATATCGGGAACTAAATTAACCACCCATAAATGATGTAGGCCACAGAGTTGCGATTTGGTTAGAATAATGTTATTCAGAAAACACACTAATAGTGAAAGTGGGCGTATTTAGAGTTACTGTTACACTCGAGCGCATATACATTTGACACAGTTCGATCATTCACAATCTCATCGTGAAATACAAGTCATCTAATCGAAAAGTAAGTGTTCGCACTAGGCGCGCAGCTTCTCACCGCTCAGAGACTAAGTCCCGCGATACCACACAACGCGAAATTTTGTAAGTCGTTTCATTTCCTAGCTGCCTAAGACCGACTGCCCGCTTTCGCGTCTCAATCCGAACTCTACCCTTTGGTGTCTAGACCAGAACTGTCCCTCTGTCCGTCTCCGGCCGCTTTTCCCGAGCGCTAAACATCGTCGCTCAACTGTCTAGGGCAGTTCCCTTTCCTGAAGCCGTCCATCTAATTGTCTACTGCTTACTCTACATTATTTTACATTTTAACATATTTAAATAATCAAAGCTTGACCACTTTCATGTTCTAAATAAAGTAATAATAATATCCATTGTTAAATTCTTCTACATAAAACCAATAAAATTTCCTTCTTAACTTTGAATGTCACGGCCATTAGCCTTGCACAAATGTGCTTTTTGATGAATAAATAAAGAACGAGAGTAACTACACTCCTGGAAATGGAAAAAAGAACACATTGACACCGGTGTGTCAGACCCACCATACTTGCTCCGGACACTGCGAGAGGGCTGTACAAGCAATGATCACACGCACGACACAGCGGACACACCAGGAACCGCGGTGTTGGCCGTCGAATGGCGCTAGCTGCGCAGCATTTGTGCACCGCCGCCGTCAGTGTCAGCCAGTTTGCCGTGGCATACGGAGCTCCATCGCAGTCTTTAACACTGGTAGCATGCCGCGACAGCGTGGACGTGAACCGTATGTGCAGTTGACGGACTTTGAGCGAGGGCGTATAGTGGGCATGCGGGAGGCCGGGTGGACATACCGCCGAATTGCTCAACACGTGGGGCGTGAGGTCTCCACAGTACATCGATGTTGTCGCCAGTGGTCGGCGGAAGGTGCACGTGCCCGTCGACCTGGGACCGGACCGCAGCGACGCACGGATGCACGCCAAGACCGTAGGATCCTACGCAGTGCCGTAGGGGACCGCACCGCCACTTCCCAGCAAATTAGGGACACTGTTGCTCCTGGGGTATCGGCGAGGACCATTCGCAACCGTCTCCATGAAGCTGGGCTACGGTCCCGCACACCGTTAGGCCGTCTTCCGCTCACGCCCCAACATCGTGCAGCCCGCCTCCAGCGGTGTCGCGACAGGCGTGAATGGAGGGACGAATGGAGACGTGTCGTCTTCAGCGATGAGAGTCGCTTCTGCCTTGGTGCCAATGATGGTCGTATGCGTGTTTGGCGCCGTGCAGGTGAGCGCCACAATCAGGACTGCATACGACCGAGGCACACAGGGCCAACACCCGGCATCATGGTGTGGGGAGCGATCTCCTACACTGGCCGTACACCACTGGTGATCGTCGAGGGGACACTGAATAGTGCACGGTACATCCAAACCGTCATCGAACCCATCGTTCTACCATTCCTAGACTGGCAAGGGAACTTGCTGTTCCAACAGGACAATGCACGTCTGCATGTATCCCGTGCCACCCAACGTGCTCTAGAAGGTGTAAGTGAACTACCTTGGCCAGCAAGATCTCCGGATCTGTCCCCCATTGAGCATGTTTGGGACTGGATGAAGCGTCGTCTCACGCGGTCTACACGTCCAGCACGAACGCTGGTCCAACTGAGGCGCCAGGTGGAAATGGCATGGCAAGCCGTTCCACAGGACTACATCTAGCATCTCTACGATCGTTTCCATGGGAGAATAGCAGCCTGCATTGCTGCGAAAGGTGGATATACACTGTACTAGTGCCGACATTGTGCATGCTCTGTTGCCTGTGTCTATGTGCCTGTGGTTCTGTCAGTGTGATCATGTGATGTATCTGACCCCAGGAATGTGTCAATACAGTTTCCCCTTCCTGGGACAATGAATTCACGGTGTTCTTATTTCAATTTCCAGGAGTGTATTATGCACTAAATTTTACAACAAATATTCTGTTACCTAATGGTTCAATAAGGTGTCATCGTTCAGTGTGTTTTGTGTGGAGGAAATGATGATCTGATGGTTAACTGAAAATACTGATAATTTAAATTTACTATATCTTTTAAACAAATAAAGTTACAGAGTTGATATTTACAACGTTTGTCACTATAATGATGCGCTTTTATATGAAATGTCGATCGTTAAGATCGACGAAAGTGTTCAGATTTTATCATTCAAGTCTTTGTTACAAAACTTGTTAATTTCACTTTAACAGTAAATCCTAAACTATTATAGATATGATCAGTATTTAGGTTTTATTTGGATCACCATGAAAATTTGTGGAGGATAGAAGATTAGGATTACTGTGGCTTCATTCCCTGCACTACTACAGAACTGAATAGTTTTCATAAATGTTTCCCTTTATGGCCGATCTCAGGTCCACCATATTTAACACTGCTACGTCTCCTTCGGCACAAAAGCCTTCTATTAAGTTTCCCAATGACGTAGGTTCCCCGTCTGTCTCACTCACACACTACAGCGCTTAGGCCTTAATAGAAAATAGACGCCTGTGAATTTCCCCATCTCGTGGTGAATTTGCGTCCTTTGTGGCATGAGGTCCTGGACGACAGGATTCGTTTCACAACTCCTGTAGGCTGACTATTTCGGCCATATATTTAAATGAGAGCGCAATGCTCGTAAACTCACAGCGTGTAGCGTTCCATTTCGCGTGACCACAAGACAGTGGACGCATTAAAGAATTTTGACCTTTCAGCGCAGCTCATGCAGGGCGCCAGGGCGCACACACCCCTCTTGATAGCATTACAGGCATGTTCGACAGTACTGAGGGCAGATACTCTCCGAAGCCAGAAAACTACCGCATTTGCTGTGAATTGTTTACCACATTCCAATGACACTATTCGAACACTGGCGTGGTATATTGTATTGCTGAACGTGCAAGTCACCAATTGACTTCTGTAGGTGAGAAAATGCATGTACAGGTTTTCTTGCAGGTATCGTTTCGTTTCCTTCTAAAGGACAGTGACTAATGTAGAGAAATTTGTACTAGAGGCTTGATCTGACCATTGAATTGGACTAACCCACGCTCTCTCATCGCCTGTACTGAAATGTATGGTGTTTTACTGTGGTTCGGACGTCTAATAGTAGTATTCGTCCTCTGCTCTGTAGATAGTGTCACGCACCTGGCAGAGGTAAGGTGACGCACGTACCCTACAGAGAAAAGATGGGATTCAGCGAGAAGGCTGCATACATGTTATCATCTTCCAGCACGGAATGAGATGAATTAGAGAGAATCTCTATATGCACTGTTGCAGCTCTGCCTAGCCGACAGTATCCGTTCTACATATTCATCTATAGTTATCCTCCAAAATATATGTTACTTTAGCAAAATACATACTTTGTTCTTAGAGAATAGGATCTATTTAGCATGTTTCAGAGAGTGACCAAAAGTACCCAGTGAATTGTGGAGGGAATTGGCGGTAAAGTGACCCCAAATTTTGATGTATGACTTAACAAAACAGCAGCCTTGATGGGAAAATAGGTTCATGTATTCTACTAAATGGTAGTATGCCGCAGAGGCAACTCCACTCATTTATAGCTTTTGAAAGTGTACATCAGTTTTAGATACAGTGTGGTGACACGAGAGAACAATCTGCAAACAAGATAGATCTGATATGCAAAGGTTCCAGAGACGTTTTCAAGTCTAAATGAAATGAGCGTACGGCATTGTGGGCCGAGAGTCCCCCTATCGGGAAAGTTCGGCCGCCGAGGGCAAGTAATTGTAATATCTATTATGTATATCTGCAGACTGAAACGACCACTGAAAATATGTTCCAAGACCGAGATCGAAACCGGGTCTCCAGTTCGTTAGGCAGATGCACTAGCCACTACATCACCCTGGCAAAGTGGCTTTGCACAATTTCGGGGACTACACCAGCACGCCTCCCTCCTCAGTCCAAATTCCCATCCACGCCTCAGCCCACTTGGTATCTTCCATGAATTCGAACAGCGTTGCAGAGGCTCCACGAACGAAACTGGGGGTGCCACCTGAAACCCAGGAGTAGGTGCTTTAATAAAATGAAACTATATGATTCAAGAGACTTATTCAAGTCTCGGATATCTATGATGTTACGATGTGCACATGCAAACTGAAGCGATGAATGAAAAGCACCTATGGCTGGCTTTCAGGCAGGATTCTCCGTTTTGTTCGATGATGAGGTGCTATTCGAAGACAGTTGGAGATCCTCTGCAATGCTTTTTGATTTTATGGGGATACCAAGTGGGCTGAGTCGTTGATGGGAATTCTGATTGACGAGGGAGGCGTGCTACGGTAGCCCGTGGAGTTGTGCAAGGCTGCTGTGCCAGGGTGGCCCACTGGTTTCACGACTGCCTAGTGAGCAGGAGATCCAGATTCGAAACCCGACCTTGGCACAAATATTCATTCGTCGCTTTACTCTGCACATATACATCACAGACCTGATACTTTTGGGAATTGAAGGTTCTGCTGGCTATGCATATCTGTAATAAGTCATCTGACAGATACATTTATCTTGCATATTGAGGCTATTGGACGCCGACATATGTTTCACTCTCCATCTAGACACTTCGGCTTGTGAAAAGCGTCTTTACAAATAGTGTCACACACATGGGTCACATGGGTCACTCGATCTCATGCGCTGACATGACGCCTCTCGCAAGTTCTGTACTCGACCGCCAGAATGAAGTCTGACGACATCCCAGTCTCGTGACCAAGCGATGTGGTGAACTTGCATTTGTGAGGGATGGCGATTCAAATCCTTCTCGGATCATCTGGATTTAGGTTTTCCTTTGGTCACCTAAATAGGTAAAGGCCTGTGCTGGGATTGTTCCATTGAACATATCACGGCCGATATCCCCAATCCGAAGCTGTCAGACCGTCAGAAATTTCTTCCTCAAATTAAGGCCGGTATTTGATATTAGTAGACTTCTCTTGGCCAGAAATGCCTTTTTTGCCATAGCGAGTCTGCTTTTGATGTCCTCCTTTCTCCGTCCGTCATTGGTTATTTTACTGCCTAGGTAACAGAATTCCTTAACTTCATTGACTTCGTGACCATCAATCCTGTTGTTAAGTTTCTCGCTGTTCTCATTTCTACTACTTCTCATTACCTTCGTCTTTCTCCGATTTACTCTCAAACCATACTGTGTACTCATTAGACTGTTCATTCCGTTCAGCAGATCATTTAATTCTTCTTCACTTTCACTCAGGATAGCAATGTCATCAGCGAATCGTATCATTGATATCCTTTCACCTTGTATTTTAATTCCACTCCTGAACCTTTCTTTTATTTCCATCATTGCTTCCTCGATGTATAGATTGAAGAGTAGGAGCGAAAGGCGACAGCCTTGTCTTACACCCTTCTTAATACGAGCACTTCGTTCTTCATCGTAGACCCTTATTATTCCCTCTTGGTTGTTGAACATATTGTATATGACCCGTCTCTCCCTATAGCTTACCCCTACTTTTTTCAGAATCTCGAACAGCTTGCACCATTTTATATTGTCGAACGCTTTTTCCAGGTCGACAAATCCTATGAAAGTGTCTTGATTTTTCTTTAGCCTTGCTTCCATTATTAGCTCTTACCGATTGAAATCGTGACTCATCTCACCAGGCCACGGTTTACAGTCGTCTGGGGTCAAACCGATATCGTAACAAGCCCAGGAGAGGCGCTGCAGGCGATTTTGTGTTGTTATCGAAGGGTCTGCAAGCGCGCGACCGCTACGGTCGCAGGTTCGAATCCTGCCTCGGGCATGGATGTGTGTGATATCCTTAGTTTCGTTAGGTTTAAGTAGTTCTAAGTTCTCGGGGACTGATGGCCTCAGAAGTTGTCCCATAGTGCTCAGAGCCATCTGAACCATTTTTTGTTAGCGAAGGCATTTCCGTCGGTCTACTACCGTAGCCCATTAACGCCATACTTCGCCGCACTGTCGTAGCGGATAAGTTCGTCGTACGTCTCACATTCGTTTCTGCGTTTATTTCACGCAGTGCTGCTTGTCTGTTAGCACTGTCAACATTACGCAAACGCCTCTGCTCTCGGTCGTTAAGTGAAGGGCAACGGCCACTGCGTTGTCCGTGGTGAGAGGTAATGCCTGAAATTTGGTATTCTCGGCACACTCTTGACACTGTGGATCTTGGAATATTGAATTTCCTAATAATTTCCGAAATGGAATTTGGCATGCGTCTAGCTCCAACTACCTTTCCTTGTTAAAAGCCTGATAATTCACGTCGTACGACCATAATCATATTGGAAACCTTTTCACACGAATCTCCATAACACTCACCTTTTGAGATCACTTTTCATCCACCACCACGAAAATTCCAGGATCCTTGGTCCTCAATAACTGTGTTTCCTTCGGCCATTCCATTTTTCACTTCTAACTGACACGTCACCTTGCAAGCACGAAAATACAGAAATTGGGTCATTCTACAATAATATACATAAATTCGTAACCAAGTGTTCCAAATCTTTAATAGTAGCTTTGTCGCCGGAAGTTTAAGTACGTGGAACCTGTAACACACTAGTAATGGGAAAAACCGACCGGTTAAAACCGATCCCGATATACAAAATTGTTGAGGCTTTCGATATTTTTGTTGTGAATACCTGGTATTTTTCGCTATTTGCTCAGTCACGGTTATAACAAGTGTTTTTTATGTTTTTGCTAATAACTTAGTAAATAAACTGAAATATCAGTTAGCCATAGCAGCAATGCTAAAATTTCTCGTTTTTAAAGAGACCTTTTATCAAAGCAGTAATTTTTATTTGTAAAATTTACATTGGCTTGAAATATTGCGTTATTAAAGAAAACGAGATAAGCGATAATTGCTACTTCAATAATAATGCCTACCGGCCGCTGTAGCCGAGCGGTTCTAGGCGCTTCAGTATGGAACCGGGCGACCGCTACGGTCGCAGGTTCGAATCCTGCATCGGGCATGGATGTGAGTAATGTCCTTAAGTTAGTTAGGTTTAAGTAGTTCTAAGTTCTAGGGGACGGATGACCTTAGATGTTACGTCCCGTAGCGCTCAGAGCCATTTGAACCATTTTCTGAATAATAATGCCGACAGAACACATGGCATGAGAATTTGTACAGCACTGCTGAGATAATAATATCATTGTTTGCCGTGTATTATGGCTTAAGGTAAGCGTGTACGTGCAGTGTGCAAGACTCGCCCCACCTGATCTGTACGGTAGTTGTGTTGCACAATGCCAACCACCCAAATACGGAAATATTTTCACGAAGTGTCGTAGCATTGAAGCACAATAGTTCATTCGCTTACAAGTTTAAAGATTTGTCTGCCACTTCTATGAAATAAGAAATGAGGAGCGAATTTGTAGCAGCGGTAATACATTAAAAACTTAACAATGCCTTCGTAGTATAGTCCCGTATGGACGACATAGTAATAAGCATGCCCGAAAGATTTCAAAGTAAGTTAGTCGCAAGGTCCGGATGGAGTCTCAGTTCGTTTTACAAATACACTCCTGGAAATTGAAATAAGAACACCGTGAATTCATTGTCCCAGGAAGGGGAAACTGTATTGACACATTCCTGGGGTCAGATACATCACATGATCACACTGACATAACCACAGGCACATAGACACAGGCAACAGAGCATGCACAATGTCGGCACTAGTACAGTGTATATCCACCTTTCGCAGCAATGCAGGCTGCTATTCTCCCATGGAGACGATCGTAGAGATGCTGGGTGTAGTCCTGTGGAACGGCTTGCCATGCCATTTCCACCTGGCGCCTCAGTTGGACCAGCGTTCGTGCTGGACGTGCAGACCGCGTGAGACGACGCTTCATCCAGTCCCAAACATGCTCAATGGGGGACAGATCCGGAGATCTTGCTGGCCAGGGTAGTTGACTTACACCTTCTAGAGCACGTTGGGTGGCACGGGATACATGCGGACGTGCATTGTCCTGTTGGAACAGCAAGTTCCCTTGCCGGTCTAGGAATGGTAGAACGATGGGTTCGATGACGGTTTGGATGTACCGTGCACTATTCAGTGTCCCCTCGACGATCATCAGTGGTGTACGGCAAGTGTAGGAGATCGCTCCCCACACCATGATGCCGGGTGTTGGCCCTGTGTGCCTCGGTCGTATGCAGTCCTCATTGTGGTGCTCACCTGCACGGCGCCAAACACGCATACGACCATCATTGGCACCAAGGCAGAAGCGACTCTCATCGCTGAAGACGACACGTCTCCATTCGTCCCTCCATTCACGCCTGTCGCGACACCACTGGAGGCGGGCTGCACGATGTTGGGGCGTGAGCGGAAGACGGCCTAACGGTGTGCGGGACCGTAGCCCAGCTTCATGGAGACGGTTGCGAATGGTCCTCGCCGATACCCCAGGAGCAACAGTGTCCCTAATTTGCTGGGAAGTGGCGGTGCGGTCCCCTACGGCACTGCGTAGGATCCTACGGTCTTGGCGTGCATCCGTGCGTCGCTGCGGTCCGGTCCCAGGTCGACGGGCACGTGCACCTTCCGCCGACCACTGGCGACAACATCGATGTACTGTGGAGACCTCACGCCCCACGTGTTGAGCAATTCGGCGGTACGTCCACCCGGCCTCCCGCATGCCCACTATACGCCGTCGCTCAAAGTCCGTCAACTGCACATACGGTTCACGTCCACGCTGTCGCGGCATGCTACCAGTGTTAAAGACTGCGATGGAGCTCCGTATGCCACGGCAAACTGGCTGACACTGACGGCGGCGGTGCACAAATGCTGCGCAGCTAGCGCCATTCGACGGCCAACACCGCGGTTCCTGGTGTGTCCGCTGTGCCGTGCGTGTGATCATTGCTTGTACAGCCCTCTCGCAGTGTCCGGAGCAAGTATGGTGGGTCTGACACACCGGTGTCAATGTGTTCTTTTTTCCATTTCCAGGAGTGTAGTACTCTACGGCACTGGACCCTTACCTAGCTTGCATCTGTCACGGGTCTCTCGCGCAGCACGAAGTCCCAATCTACTGGGAAAAAGCTTAGGCGCTCCTGTATATAAGAAAGGTAAAAATCCGGACCCGGAAAATTACAGACCAATATCCCTAACGTTCGGTTCAGTGCAGAATCCTTGATCGTATTCTCAGTTCGAGTATAATATATTCTCGTGAGACTGAGAAGCTTATGTGCACGAATCTGCATGGTTTTAGAAAGCATCGCTCGTGCGAAACTGAGCTTGTCCTTTTCTCACATGATACACTACGAGCCATGAATGTACAGAGGCACGTAGACTCGATATTTCTATACTTCCGGAAAGCGTTTGATACTGTGCTCCACTGCCGGCTGGTTAAGAAGATACAAGAATGTGGTATAAATTCACAGACATGTGAGTGGCTCGAAGGCTTCTTAAATAATAGAACCCAGTATGTTGAGCTCGACGGCGAGTGCCCATCAGAGACAAGGGTATCGTTAGGTGTGCCCCAGGGAAGTGCGATAGGACTGTATATACATAAATGGTATGGCGGACGAGGTGGGCAGCAATCTGCGGTTGTTTGACGACGTTGCTGTGGTGTACGGTAAGGTGTCAAAGTTGAGTGGCTCTAGGAAGATACAAGATGACTTAGACAAAATTTCTAGTTGTTGTGATGAATGGCAGTTTGCTCTAAATGTGGGAAAATGATATTTAATGTGGATGAGTAGGAAAAACAAACCTGTAATGTTCGGATACAGCTTCAATAGTGTACTGCTTGATACAGTTACGTCGTTGAAATATCTGAGCTTAACGTTGCAAAGCGATATGAAATGGAACGACCACATGAGGACTGTGGTAGGGAAGCCGAATGGTCGACTTCAGTAAATTCGGAGAATTTCAGGGAAGTGTTGTTCATCTGTAAAGGAGACCGCATATAAGACCTTGGTGCGACCTATTCTTGAATACTGCTCGAGTGTTTGGGATCCTCACGAGGTCGTATTGAAGGAGGACATCGAAGCAGTCCAGAGGCGAGCTGCAAGGCTTTTTACAGGTACGGTCCAGTAACAAGTAAGTGTTACACAGATGCTTCGGGAACTCAAGTGGGAATCCCTCGAGGGAAGTCGACGTTCTTTTCGAAGAACAGTACTGAGAGAGAGCCGACATTTGAAGCTGACTAGCGAATGATTCTTCTGTCTTTTAAGGACCACAAAGATAAGGTACGAGAAATTAGGGCTCATACAGAGGCATATAGATAGTCCTTTTTCCCACGCTTTATTTGCAAGTGTAACAGGAAAGGAATTGACTAATAGTGGTACATGGTAACCTCGGTCACGCACCGTATGGTGGCTTGCGGAGTATCTACGTAGACGTAGATGTAAAAGTAGAAAGTAGCTGATCTGCTGCCTGCGTCTAGATAATATACCTTCACCTGCTTGAAACCTTTCAAAATGGACAAATTAACACGGAAAACAGAGTCTTCAACCTCAGTTTTCACTGACTATTCGTAATGCTTAAATAGAGGTCTGATATCCGATTCAACATGATTTTTGAGCAGAGTTTCGAAAAATTAGAATCAATAGGAAAATATTCGTAACTTTTGTACTGTTCAACCACTTATCACTTTTAGAGAACAGCAGTGAATCTGGGACGAACTAAGTTTTCTTTTATTTGCTTATTTAGTTTAATATTTTGATTTTTTGTGTCTTGAAACTAAGAGAGTCTAAATTTTTCAATCTTTCAGTTTCTACGTTTATTACAGGAAACAACAGGAACAAAAAACCAAAAGTTGGTTATTTCAGAAACCGTGTATTTTGAGCGGTTTTAACACTATAATACACCCCGCTTCCGTGGCCGTTTACGCTCATTTTTGCGATGACAGTCGACTCGGACCAGTTCGGCTCTTGATGGTAGAGAAAATTTTAATGCCCGGCATTTGTCTGATAAGGGAATGAGAAGTGACGACATAATGTTTCTGAGCATCAAACATTGTGTAGATGTTGCGAGTCCAATTCCAAACCTGTCTGCAGTTTAATGTGGAATGAGGACAAGTGACTGTTAATGATGATGAGGCCGTTTGATGGAGATGTTAAGCTCTGCCTGCCTCTTGGTGTCAGTAGAGAGGAGTAGGCTATGAGCGTGTACACGTTTCAAACTCACTCTTCCCTTGTTTAATTAATACAGCATGATACTACACTCTACACGTTAATTTTGGCGATATTCATAGGGCAGCTGCTGACGGTGCCCATCTCCACCTGTCGGAAATTTTACGAATTTTTTGCAGTTTGGTTTCAAGTAAAGTTTGATTTGGATATGCATGCACATATAGTTACTACGTTAGGCAGTGGCCACTGACGAGGGCCGAAAGACAAATCTCTTTATGTATTTACTGTATTACTACTACCTTTAATTACATCGAAACTGATATTACATGAAACAATTTGTCGGTGTCACGCCAATCGGAAAAGAGCAAGTGGTACCACAAGGACCTACGAAAATATTATACTGCATTGGAATGTCAATTGGCGTCAAGCAACACTGTGTATCACTTATGTTTCAGATACAAGAATTTAGAGTGCGGCGTGCGATTTCTTCTAACTTTTGTCACATTATATGTGGTTTAATATGATACTGACAACTTAAACAGTTGCATAGCGAACAGCCTATTCCCAACGATGAGGTATTTATACAGTCTTGAATTTTACGGACACAGTATAGTTGATAGCTCCTCCCGATATCTTATAACGACTGTACCAGTAGCCACGCTGCAAGTAGTAGCGACCTACTCAGAAACTTTTACTACAGTCAATGAAAGCGTCTACTGCAGGAGATCACGACAACAAAAATAAGCTTTCTGTGCAACGTGTTCTCCAGAGTAATTCTAAGTTAGCATCAGTACGACCTACGGGTAAAGCGATGGGACATATTCTTGAGCGTACAAGGAGGTAGTAAGCAAGTAACATTCCTGTTTTGCAGCATAACACGGGTTTTGGTTCAAATGGCGCTGAGCACTATGGGACTTAACTTCTAAGGTCATCAGTCCCCTAGAACTTAGAACTACTTAAAGCTAACTAACCTAAGACATCACACACATCCATGCCCGAGGCAGGATTCGAACCTGCGACCGTAGCGGTGGCGCGGTTCCTGACTGTAGCGCCTAAAACCGCTCGGCCACCCCGGCCGGCTATACCACGGGTTTTGGATCAGACTTTAGAATCTTATTTCAGTAAAAAGCGATAGAAGGCGAGTGTTTCTTTGAGACTATTGTGGTGGATTAAAAGTAATGGAGGAAGTTAAAAGATAGTATAGATTACTTGCGAGTGGTGAAAGTGGTACACGAATTACACAACCTTCATTCCGGATGATATGGAAGGAAGACGAACGGGATGTGGTTTCTCGAGGGACCTGAGGAAAGAAGAGGAAGTATTGGAGACGATGGTGAGAAGAACGAGTGCAGAAATGGAACATCGACTTGGTGTGGCGCAACCAGACGCACCATAAACGATAATTCCGCAGACGCCTGTGATATCTGTTTCTTTTATTAGAGACAAGCTGAGTACCCGGTGTTGCCCGGCTACGTAATTTTCCCCCTCTGTCTGTCCATCTGCTCTGTCCACTTCCTCCACCTCTCCTCCACCTTCTTACCTTCTCTTCATGCCTCCCTCTCTGTCCATCTCCTCCCACTCCTCCTCCTGTCCATCTGCTCGTCTTCCTGCCGGCCACTGTGGCCGAGCGGTTCTAGGCGCTTCAGTCTGGAATGCGCTGCTGCTACGGTCGCAGGTTCGAATCCTGCCTCGGGCATGGATCTGTGTGATGTCCTTAGGTTAGTTAGGTTTAAATAGTTGTAAGTCTAGGGGACTGATGACCTGAGATGTTAAGTCCCATAATGCTCAGAGCCATTTGAACCATTTTTAGCTCTTCCTCTGCCCATCTATCACCTCCTCCCCCTCCTGCAGTTCATCTCCTCCTCCCTCATCTGTCTGTCCATCTCGTCCTCCTCCCTTTCTCTGTCCATCCCCTCCTCTAACGTTTCTCTGTCCATATCTTCCTCTACCAAGATAGCAAAGTTTTGCAGAAGTTCGAAATACAGTGCGTGCTTCAATGCGAGATGCTTGTAATAATTTCCACAACGAAACTCTGCCTCGGAATCTAGCAGAAAATCCAAAAAGATTCTGGTCATACGTAAAGCACACCAGCGGCAAGACGCAATCAATAACTTCACTGTGCGATAACAATGGGGAAGTCACTGATGTCAGTGCCACTAAAGCAGAGTTATTAAACAAGATTTTCCGAAACTCCTTCACCAAAGAAGACGAAGTAAATATCCTGAATTCCAACCAAGAACAACTGCCAAGATGAGAAACACAGAAGTAGATATCCTCGGTGTAGCAAAACAGCTTAAAGGCAAGACCTCCGGTCGAGATTGTATACCAGTCAGGTTCCTTTCAGAGTATGTTGATACAATGACTCCATATTTAGCAATTATATACAACCGCTATCTCATAGAAAGATCCCTACCTGAAGACTGGAAAATTGCTCAAGTCACATCAATACCCTAAAAGGGAAATAGGAGTAATCCGCTGAATTACAGGCCCATATCACTAACGTCGATTTGCAGTAGGTTTTTTGAACGTATACTGTGTTCGAACATTATGCATTACCTCCAAGAAAACAATTTATTGACACATAGTCAGCACGGATTCAAAATATATCGTTCTTGTGAAACACAACTTGCTCTTTATACTCATGAAACAATGACTTCTATCGACAGTGGATGTCAAATTGAATCCACATTTTTTTAAATTTCCAGAAGACTTTCGACGCCGTTCCTCACAAGCGTTTTCTAACCAAGTTGCGTTCCTATGGAATATCGCCTCAGTTGTGCGACTGGATTTGTGATTTCCTATCAGGAAGGTCGCAGTTCGTAGTAATAGACGGAAAGTCATCGACTAAAACAAGAGTAATATCCGGCGTTGCCTAAGGAAGTGTTATAGGCCCCCTATTGTTCCTGATCTATAATAACGAAAAAGGAGACAACCTGAGTAGCCTTCTTAGATTCTTTGCAGATGATGCTGTCATTTACCGTCTTGTAAAGTCATCAGATGACCAAAACGAATTTCAAAATGATTTAGATGAGATATTTTTACGGTGCGAAAAGTGGCAGTTGACCCTGAATAAAGAAAAGTGTGAAGTTATTCACATGAGCACTAAAAGAAATCCGCTAAACTTCGATTACGCGATAAGTCACACACATCTGAAGGCTGTAAATTCAACTAAATACTTAGGGATTAAAATTACAAATCACCTAAACTGGAACGATCGCATAGATAATGTTGTGGGTAGACCAAACCAAAGACTGCGATTCAATGGCAGAACGCTTAGAAGGTGCAACAGGTTTACTAAAGAGACTGCTTACACCACGCTTGTTCGCCCTATCCTGGAGCATTGCTGTGCGGTGTACGATTTGCATCAGTTGGGACTGACGGATGACATCTAAAAAGTTAAGAGAAGGGCAGCTCGTTTTGTATCATCGCGAAATAGGGGAGATAGTGCCACAGACATGATACGTGAATTTGAGTGGCAATCATTAAAAGAAAGATGTTTTTCGTTGCGAGGGATCTTCTCATGAAATTTCAATCACCAGTTTTCTCCTCAGATTGCTCAGTGTTTATTACGTCATATCACCTGTAATTTTGCAGGTGCATCTAGTGATACATGAGCATACTGTCTGCTAAATTTGTTGCGAAAAGAGTTAGTAGCAAAGAAGTAATAAATTTAAACGTCATGCATGAAGCGGCTGTTCTTCAGGTATTCAGTGTTTATGACGTCATATCTCCTGAACTACGAGTCGAGCAACGATATAATTTTGCTAGTACATTTAGTCATATATGTGAATGCTGTCTGGAAAACGTTTCGTGGATAAAGCTATTAGGAAAGAAATAATAAATATAAACGTCATGCTTGATGCGGTAGTTTTACTGGATGAAACGACAAACTTTTTTCATTCCATCACTTTGTGGGTGTTCTTATCGAGAAATAATTTCGTAAGGGTTTGAAATTATGCGTAAGGTTTGTTGCAAGTCAACAAGTGCTCTCGTTCTCAAGTATTGAATGAATATATTCTGGCTATTTGCACGTCGTGAGCTACGCTACTTTTTCATCCCCACCCCTATTCCTTTTAAAGGTAGGTGGTTCTCACGCTCGCATTGTTTCTTTCCAGACAGTAAGTAATACGTGTAGCAAGTTTGGTTGAATTCGATTCAGTGGGTGTACCAACATTGGAGAAGTCACAACTGTGTGCGGCCGGCTGGCACGCGGGAGATCGACAGGTTTAAGCGACCTTGTTGTGGCGATGACAGACCCCACGCCCAACGACTCGCCGATCTGTGATGCTAAGTTTTTTAGCAAATACAAAAAAAGAAAAATAACCTCAGTGACAACTCCGATGCAGATGCCATTTTGAGGGCTACGTATAGCGCCGCCACCTATCAGAACTTCTTGAAACTATAGCGACAGTAGCGGGAATATTCCATTATTTCCCACAACAAACGTCGCATCTTTTCAACCGAAACTGGCCGAGAAAAAAATTAGCATTATTTATTGAACGCTCCTCATAATAGTCAGCTTGAGGTCATGTATTATGTGACGAGGGATCCTGCCACACCGCACTGTAAATTTTAACTAGTTCCGAGCGTGATCAAAAGAGTTCATATTAGCAGGCCGTTCCATTGTGTTGATACTGACGCTGTGGAGGCTCATGTCCCTACCAAACTCATCCACCCTCACCGCCCTACGCTTCCTCCACAGGCCGTCCTTCTTCTGCGTGAATCCCGCCGGCTCTACCGCTCCTTCCTCCGCACTCGTGACCGGGATACTCTCACCCGCCACCGGCAATTACAGCGACATATCCGGAACCTCCTTACAGCAAAGAAACGCCGGGACTGGCGTCAGACATGCACACGCCTCAACTCCACCCTCCCTGTCAACTCCTCCAAGTACTGGTCAGCCTTTCACCGCCTTACTGGTAGCCATCCCACCCCGCATTACCCCATCCTCCATGACGATCGCCCCTTTCCTGACAACCTCAGTAAGGCTAACCATTTTGCTTCCCACCTATCCGAGGTCTTCTCCATTCCTGACGATCCCCATTTTGATTACTCCCTCTTCCCCACTGTCCTTGACCGCACTGACACCTCGGTCCCCCGCTCGCCCCTAGCTTCCAGTACTTGGATCGGCTACCCCCCTCCGACATCAACACTCCCATCACCATGCAAGACATCACACTCGTCCTCCGCTCCAAACGCAACACCGCCCCTGGTCATGATGGCATCACCTACCGTCACCTCAAGGAATCCCCTCCATCCTTCCTGTCTGTCCTTGCTACCCTGTACAATGTCCTCCTCTCCACTGGATTTTACCCTGACCTGTGGAAGACTTCCCGTGTCCTGCTGTTCCCTAAGCCTAACAAACCCCCCTCTGCTACCTCTTCCTATCGTCCCATCTGCCTCACCTCCGTGTTCAGTAAGGTCTTTGAGGCCATCCTCTCTCGCCGTATCCACCGCCACCTTAACCAGCACCGCCTCCTTCCTCTTACCCAATGTGGCTTCCGGCCTTCCTTCTCTGCTGACGACCAGCTCCTTAACCTTACCCATCTTCTTTCCCTCCAACTTAACTCCCGTCGCTCTGCTATCTTTGTTTCCCTTGACCTCCAGAACGCCTATGACCGTGTCTGGCATCCCGGGCTCCTTTTCAAACTCCAGACCTATGCTCTCCCCATCAACTTCGTCCGTCTCGTTGCTTCCTTCCTCTCCCATCGTCCCTCCTATGTGACTATCCACAATTCCAACTCCCGTACTTTCTACCCCTCTGCCGGCGTGCCCCAAGGTTCTGTCCTTTCCCCTCTCCTCTATCTCCTGTACACTGCTGATATGCCCAAACCTCCCCCTCCTGTTCATCTTCTCCAGTTCGCTGATGACACCGCCTTCCTAGCCCTTTATCCTACCCTTCAACGGTCCCAACGTACTCTCCAAACCCACCTTGACCAATTCACCGCTTGGTGCAACCAGTGGTTCCTCCGTGTTACTCCCTCCAAGACCCAGGCGATCATCATAGACCGCACCACCCGCTCCTTCCGCCTCCATGATTTCTACCTCACCATTTATGGCCGTCCTATCCACCTCACTCCTACCCTCACATACCTTGGCCTCACCCTCGACCGCCACCTCACCTGGACTCCCCATCTCCTTACCATCCAAAACAAAGCCCACAACCGCCTCCGCCTCCTGAAACTCCTGTCCGGCCGGACATGGGGTCTGCATCCTTCCACCATCCTCCACACCTACAAATCCATGATCCGCCCCATCCTTTGTTATGCCAGCATCGCTTGGATTTCCGCCCCTCCCCGGTTCTATAACGCCCTCCAAATCCTCGAACGTCATGCACTCCGCCTTGCCTTCCGCATCCGCCTTCCGTCCCCCACGCGCATCCTCTATGACCTCATCCCCTTCCCCCACCTTCTCCTTTTCCTTGAACACATCCGCACACTATATATTGTCCGTCGCCTTGATCCCCCTCACCCCCTGGTGTCTCCATTCCTCTCCACTCCCGCCCCGTTGCCGCGCCTTTACCGTTGTGTCCCTCCCTCTCTCCATCTCCACACCCTCCATCTCCTTTCCCAATGTAACTTCCACCGTCTACCACTCCCAGATGATGAGCTTCGCCCTGACATCTACCCTTCCTACCAACTCTAACCCCCTCTTCCTGCCTCCTCCTCAGGGCTCCCTCTCCTCCCCCTCCCTCCTTCTGAGCGGATTTCCCCTCCTACTCCCCCTCCATCTCTTGTGCCTTCTTTCAGTGTCTCTGCGCCCCCTCCTGCCCTGTCTTCCCTTTTCCTCTCCCGCCCCATGTGTCTCCTGCCTCTTCGTGCACCCACGGTTGCCCCTCCTCTATTCATCCCGCTGCTTCCCCGGCTGCCCCATGCTCTCCCCTCCTTTTCCATCCTCTCTGACCTTTCCCTCGGCAGGTCCCACCTGGTAGTTTTATTCTTCGTCGTGTGTGCTCCAAGTGGGTTTTAAGTGTGTTGTTTCGGAGTGTTTTTAATACTGTGGCCGACTTTTAACCTGTGCCTGCGCATCCAGTGACTTCTGTGTTTTCAGAATCGTCCACTGTGTCTTTTTTTTAAATTTCTGGTGACTTTTTTTTAACTGTCCCCAATGAACGTCTACATATCAATGTATTTTTACCTCCATTTTCTCCCCTTACTCTGTTTTATGTTCCCCTTTTTTTACCTCCTTATGTATGTATTATTTTATTCTTGTTTTAGTTGTCCTGTCACTCGGCTGAAGAGCGGCGGATTGTGCTGCTGACAGCCCTCCCCTGCCCATATGGGGCAGGGGAATGAAATCACAATAAAGAAAAAAAAATTGTGTTGATCCCCGCCTCCTGGAAGAAGGTGTGCTCGTGATCTGCTGAACTGCACTCAGATGCAGGTTTATGTTTACCTCCATGACACAGAAGGCTGTACATAACTATTTCCAGTGCTCAAAGGAGTATGGAGAAGCAGATTTCCGATTAAGAAAAACGCTAAGCTAACCAAGAGGGAGACTTAAAATGTTTTTGAACAGTATATATGTAAACTGTCAACTTAATTATAGAATGGGGCAATACGTGTGAATTACCTCTTGGTCCGAGATTCGTAGATTCTGAGAAAGCTCTGGACTCAGATACTACAAAATCTGCATTGACAGTCCTTGAGAAATAAGCCATTAGATCAATCTATGTAAATATACTAAAGGCATTGTACATGTGTGTGTTAAACTTCATCAGGATAGTGAGACACTCAGTACCGAAGGAGGAATCATCCAAGGAGAGTCCATGTCACAACAATTACGTCAACGGCCTTTCCTCGCTGAATATACCAGTTCCTGTCAGATCACCGAAGTTAAGCAACGCCACACGTGGCGGGCACTTGAATGGGTGATCGCCCGCCCATGTACGCCACGCTCTGCTGCACATTTTCCCTTTGCCTTCGCGGAAAAGGGGAGCAGGGATGATGGCTTAAAGTTGCTGATCACCGGACTCTGTGCCATTGTTCTGGATTAAATTCCAAACCTCTCCGCAGCGTCTAATGGAATGAGGGCAGTGCATTATTGATGGTGGTACGTCCGCTGGGTGGGGACGTTAAGCTCGGCGGGGCCCTAGGTGCTGTTCGAGATGACCTGGCTGTGTGCCGGCACCGCGTTTCATACTCTGTCTTCTCTCATCATCACACAACGCAAACATGACACCACATTACACACACTCCCATTACTGTCATCTGCACGTAACTGATACACTTAACACACAAATCTCGTGCTTCTCGAAGGGAAGATGCCACTGTGCGAGGAAGAAAGGAGTAACGTTTCCAATTAGTTGGCTGAACCTCACCTAGCGGTTCTCCGAGCCAATCATGACACACGACTTCAGTTTTTTTTTTTTTTTACCAAACTTGTTCTTAGCAGTCCTACAGGAAGCTGATGTTTCGGTGTGTAAAAGGTGAAAGAAAAGAAAACCACAGTTGGAAAAATGCAGCTGTGGAGGAGAATAATACAATGAGAGAATATACAGAACCAAACAAAATTCTTAGTAAACGTCTTTGAGAGGATGACTTAGGATACAATGAAAATTTGGTCAAATAAACGTTTCGAAACAAGAAAAGCCTGAAGAAAATGAAACAAAAGCTAACGTTAGCTAGACACTAAACTTCATCTGTTAAGATGGCAAATGGCACAGAAACTTAGAACAGGAAGCAAACTGAGCAGCATTCCAACTTATCCTTAAGAATTTTTGCAGCTTAAGAGATGAATCAGAAACAAAAATAGATCATAATGAAAATAATGAGACTACGGAAGTAATCGCAGATGAGATTATAAGTCCGTTAGAGGTTTGAAGAAACGAAAGGCGTGAGGAGATATGTTGTTTCGAGAAGAATGATTATGGCTGGAGAATGCATTTTACAAAAGGAACCTGAAAGGTTATTCACAGGTTATTTGTGAAAGAAGACAGTTCTCGGAAACTGAAACAACGCTGTAAGTATTCTCTTTCGCCAGAAAGAAGACAGGCAAAACATATAATATTTGACCTGTCAGCCTTGTCTCTAGAATAACATTATATTCAGCGAAATTATCACGAACTGCACAGGAAAATATTAAATTTGAATCAGGTAGAGAAATAAACTAGTTCTAGAACTGGATTTAGCACAATGACAATTAGCAAAGCGTGAAAAAATTTATAATGCAGCAATGAGTATGAATTATCACTTTGTCTTGTGTTCTTATATTTTGAGATAACTTTTAACTCGGTTTCACAATCTCTGTACCGGCAGTTCTTGGGAAACAAGGCGATGATTCTACCTGTCAGTCTGACAGCTTGATAGTGAGAGGCTGAGAACAGAAAGAGGGGTCAGGCAAAGATGCTCCATATAAAAAAACTATTCACATTCTCAAATAAGTGTTAATGGAACACGTCTGGACCACTGTGACAGTACTAGTTTTTTGTCTAAAGTGCAGATAAACTACAGCAAGAATGGAATAGCTTAATAGGGCAAATCTGCAAGTAAGCTTCGAAACAAATTACAATAGGTCAAAAGTAATGGTTAACTAACATATCGAAAGGAAAACAATACAAATCACAAATCAGTAGCAGTGATAAAACCAGTTGATGAGTTCTTATGTTACAGACAATGATTAGTTGGACAACATATGAAATCAACAGAATAACAAAAATGTCCTAGAGTGCTTCTGGTAAGCCAAAATGAATTTTCATACACTGAGCTTTTTAAGTGTCTGAATGGAAAGTTTAGAATCAATGTGTATTATTCGTATTTGACTCACCACTGTGAGTCACAGATTCTTCATGCGAAAATTCAGAGAATAATGGAGACATGCGGCTGGTGAATTACTCAGAGACACATAAAAAGAATCATATAGGTCAAGGAAGAGACTGGAATGTAAGACATACTTGTGAGCATAATGAAAGTGAGATGGAGGTCGATGGAACGTGTATCCAGGCGAATGGATGATTAATGGATTAAGGAATTGCCGGTTTGTAAGTATAATGGTTTAATTATTAGTTCATTCATCGTGATATTTCGATGTATGTTTTAGTGAAGACATTTCTATATTACTTTCACGCGAGAGATTTCCGAAGTCAGCGAATCAATATTTATCACATATCTTTGATCTACAATTGTTGAAACAATGTTTGTTCAAACACAGTTAGCGAATTGCTCCATGAGTAAAACTGTCCGTCATGTAGAAACATTGTTCATCAATAAAAGCGACACAACATGGAAACAAGTTCCGTTTACTAGAGACCTAAGCACGACCTGTTTCCACAACTGGATCACTAAGCGGTTTAGTTAACGAACTTTCATTAAAACCGTAATGTGTCTAATGAACCAATGGAAGATGCTGTAATACCAGACTGCATGGGTATTATGGTTTTTGGACGTTTTAGTTGTTAAATTCTCACAAGAATCAGTTTAATATAAGGAACGTGATCCCAGCAGTGAGGCCGTACAGATAACGTTTGGTGCACGTGTTGGGCAGTCACTAAAAGTACCAAGAATAAAAGTGGGGACTCGAATTTCGCGTGATGTCTCGGGTGAAGTGATTTAGAATTGGTGCGTGATTCGGCTAAGGCGGTGCTTCGGAACTGTTTATTAATACAGAAGAGGCGGAGCTCAGTTGTCGGTAATGTTATAACTATACTTCATTGTGTACTGCCTGTGGATAGTGGTATTTAGAAATCTGTCACGTAGTGTGTTCCGAGAGTGGGACTGGACTCGAGTGAGGTTATGACGAAGATTAAGCAGTACATTTCCAGGCTTCTAGCTCATCGAAACTCTTACAACCACCATATTGGTTCTGGATATTATCGGATTGTGAGAATATTGCTGTCTTTCACTGAAACAACATGATTTCGCTGAGTAGACTGTACAGTTCATAGTCAGTACACTTCGTTATTTTGAAACTTACCAACAATTACTTCAAACAATTTCAGCGAACGATAACGATGTGCTTGGAATAAAATATACTTTCACGATAACGTATGATCCCATAAAAATATCTAACCAATTAGGAGGTATTAAGCAACAGCCAATCAGCTGAGGCGGCGATGATAATTCTTCAGAATGGGTGTTTGAATCAAAAGATCTGCCTGTGTAATAATTCGTGGAAGCATATACAAAACTGGTGATCAGAAACAGAATTTTTGTATGCTTTAACAAAGTAGCGGTGTAAAGTCTAACATGTCTTCTAGTCGTCTTCATGCAAAAGTTACTAAATCGTCGTATTGTTCTGAAGCTCTATATACAGGAAGCTGTTCTTAATTCCGGTGGCCGGTCGGTGTGGCCGTGCGGTTCTAAGCGCTTCAGTTTGGAACCGCGTGACCGCTACGGTCGCAGGTTCGAATCCTGCCTCGGGCATGGATGTGTGTGATGTCCTTAGGTTAGTTAGGTTTAAGTAGTTCTGAGTTCTAGGGGACTGATGACCTCAGAAGTTAAGTCCCATAGTGCTCAGAGCCATTCGAACCATTTTTTTAATTCCGGTGGTTGATAAATATTTCATTCCTGCAGTAACACTAGCAGCTACAGGTTTAATGGGAGCGTAGAGCTCCAGACCGTCAAGTGTAGCCGGTACCACTGTTGTGGTTCTTCTGCAGTGAGAATCTAAGAAGGTACCGTTGGTGATTCGTCCGTCGTTAAGTGTAGGTTTCTTAATATCGCCCCCCTAGTGCTTTTCAGGAGCGCATATACGAGGGCACACAGAAATGTGACATATCAGATTTTTTATATGAAAGCTCTTAAAGGATTTTAAATAAAAATGTTAGTAAGATTCTGCATCTTTATTCTTCATATCCACATATTTGCAGCCCTCTATCGTTAGAGGGCTCAGAATTCTAGCATGTAACATGGCGGTGTGTAACGTAACTATGTTGGTGAGTGAGAAACAGCGTGCTGTAATCGAGTTTCGAATTCGAAGAGTTCGTCTACACAGGGACCATCCTCTCCTTCAGCATGACAATACCAGGCTACCAGGCTACACACGAGTCCTGCGACATCTGTAACAACCCGACGCCTTGGGTTGGCTGTAATGGATCATCCTCCATACAATCCCGACTTCGCCCCATCCGATTTTCACCTGTTTCCAAAATTTAGCCGACCCCTGTGGCCGAGAGGTTCTAGGCGCTTCAGTCCGGAACCGCACAACTGCTATGGTCGCAGGTTCGAATCCTGCCTCGTGCATGGATGTGTGTGATGTCCTTAAGTTAGTTAGGTTTAAGCAGTTCAAGTGTTCTAGGTGACTGATGACCTCAGATGTTAAGTCCCGTAGTGCTCAGAGCCATTTGAACCAAAACTTAAATCCTATCTTCGAGAACTTCACATTGATATTAACGAAGCGGTGCAAGCAGAGGTGGGGTTCTGGCCCCTTGAACGAAGTCAAACATTCTACTGTGGCGGTATATAGAAAGTATAGTGACTATGTTGAGAAATAAATGTGTCTAAGTGTATGTGTCTGTGTAAGAGTCAACGCTCTCCCTTGCAACCCCCCTCCTTGTCCGTAATAACACAAAAAGAACATTATACAGCTTAACTACTCGTGATAGTCATTCTCGCAAGAATGGTACACATTTGGCGTATGTATTTATAAGAGGAAGATAGAATAAAATTAACGGTTTAACGAACAGTCGACGAAGAAGTTATTAGAGATGAAGCAAAAATTTCGACCGATCAAGTCTGCGGTGTTCTCTTCAAATAAACCATTTCAACATTCACCTAAATCAATTTAGGAAAACCACGGAAACCTATATCTGGATGGCCGGGGGAGTATTTATACATGGCTCCTCCTGAATGATGTCTGTTGTATTGTAAACAGTTCTGTTAATAATGTTACATACACAGTGGCAACAGAAATATTGAATTTTTTGTTGTGAAATAAAATAAGTATGGGTAAAAACTATACGGAATCTGAAGCCAATGCTCGCTATTCTAACCTTAGAATCTGCACCAACATCTTCCCAAGAAAGAAATATTAGACTGTCCGAAAGCTCGTTAATGACAATGGAATGTTTCTTCTAGCTAGTGACTCCTCTTCCTGTCATGTACAAGTCTGTAAATATTTCCTTTGGCGTTCGCGTCCCACTAAGTGAACAGCTAAGTCGTATAATTCCTGCAGAATCCTAAGAATGTGTTCATTAAATTACGTTCTTCTACGTCAATAGTTTACTCCGCAGTAAAATGGAGACTTAACTAGTGGAATGTCGGTATTTTAGCGCAGCAACAGTAAAATAAAGCAGTACATTATCATTACAAAATACGATGAACTTCTTTCCTATTTACACGTTTATGGCATTACCCTTGAAACTGTTAGGATCTACTTACGGGTTCTGTCTGTAGCAAAGGAAAGTCTGGAAATTATATCCTCTAACAGAGCATATGGGCAATTGATGAACGATACAAACTGACAGACTTTGCTTTCTACACGACGAGTAACTGTGGGACAGCGTCTCCGTATGCAACGAGCGTCAGAGCCGAGCCACATTGATTGTCTTCTACCTTGTCCCAGCTTTGATTTCCGTTCCAATAAATGATGAATGCTGTAGGTCAACCTTTCCCTGCCAGCGCAGCTGCTGCCAAGAGCTATTTCTGGTGTTTCAGAAATATCGTAAGCCATTCGGTCATATTCTTATTGGGAGATATAGAAACGAATTTAATTAAACATATGTCAGATGTACTGTATGGATGAGTATAATTACTACTTCTCAAATCGAATTGTTTAAAGTTTATTTATTAAACGAAGTTAGATACTTACTTCTTGTTTTTAAGTTATCATTTACGGAAATTCCATGTAAACTCCTAACATGAAGTAGATAATTACTAAATTAAGGGATTTTGAGATCAAAACTTCGAGTATACTCGTATTACTTTGAAAATATCAGCTGAATTAATAGATTTATTTTAAATCACATCCATAATTCGTTCACTACATAGAGCTAAAATGACCCACATTTCATTATGGACCCTTAGAGTAGAAACGTTAACATGTTGAGGTCGCTCTTAGGAGCAATAGTAGTGACAATAGTTAATTGAATAACTCTAACAGAATGACCATGCGGGAACAGTGGGTGAAGAACTGTGGTAGGACAAAAGCAGTAACTTTTTTAATTACCAATAAACGAACAACTAGAAAGATATAGTTATATTTCTTGGTATCAGTGCTTTTTAAATGCGTATTATTCTTTGCTATCAAATACTTGTAAAAACACAATTCATACAGCCCACGTATGTATAAGACTCTCTGTTGAAGACAACTAAATGTCCTTCATTGTTACATATGAAATGACTATCACATAGAACAGCTGACTAAGCAAAGTGAATATGAAAGCCGCTTAGAAACGTATTTATCTGGTGTCCCGTGTGATTGCGATTTCGTATACCGTAATATTTGGTTCAAAAATGGTTCAAATGGCTCTGAGCACTATGGGACTGAACTGCTGAGGTCATTAGTCCCCTAGAACTTAGAACTAGTTAAACCTAACTAACGTAAGGACATCACAAACATCCATGCCCGAGGCAGGATTCGAACCTGCGACCGTAGCGGTCTTGCGGTTCCAGACTGCAGCGCCTTTAACCGCACGGCCACTTCGGCCGGCTGTAATATTTGGGAGTCAAATTGTCAATGTCCGACAAAAGTCAAACTGTTCGCCCGGATGAAAAATTCGACTTCAATTTGTATTACCTACAGAGCTGTCTATAATGTTGTGACCCAACACTAAAAAGCCAAAACGATTGTTATTTATTCACTCTTTTTCAGACATTCCTCTGATAATCAAATAGCAGCTAATTTATGTTTTAAAGTAAAAAATGGCAACAGATTTACGTCCATATGGATAGTGAAATAGAAATGAAAAAAATACAAATAATCTGTTTAATTACATACTGTACCATCCACAAATGAAGCAGTAATTTGAAGTGTCTAGTATTCGTAGACACTGGTCTTCCCTGTCGATGGCGGTTTCCTCGTAACATAGCCAAGATTTTTTCTCTCCCTAATAATGAATGTCTTAATGTCTTAAGGAATCTCCTCTACTGCGAAAAAAAGTGTTGTGGGATGATTCAGTTTTAAGTTGTATATTTCTGAAAGGCAGAACAAATTTAAGTCTTTCACGAAAGCAGATTATTTTCTTTAACTGCAGAAATATGATTTCATCGTTCTGTCTGTGATATCCGTAGTATGAGTGTGCTGTGAAATGTGTACTGTTGTTTTTTTAACACAATACTTCCTAGTCTCCTTAATTAATTACACATTAGCAATGCTGATGTGACGGTAAGAAGGCCCTCTCTTGTACTCATTCACCAGCAGAGCTCATTATCCACGAGAGAAGCAGAGTCATGTTGCAGCTGGCTGCCTTATTCGCGGTGTGGTGTATTGTCGCTCAGGGACCATCTTCAGTTGCTGGGGGAGTGTGGCGGTGCTTTTCGTCGGCGTGTACTTTGACTCGGGTAGTAGTCAACAGAACCGATCATCAACAGGTTATTTACCAAAAAGCACAAAATACGTTACTAAAGTACCACTCGCCCATCACTCATAGATAGTTTATCGTCGAAAACCAAAAGTAACCGAGGTAAAACGTCCAAAATTGAATCGTCTGGTATTCTTATATAAGGAGTAGCCAGATCGTGCCAAGCTCTCAAGATCTGTCCTTGTAAACATTATAAAAATGTTCTAGAAACTGGAAGCATGGAGAACAAAATACGCCAAGGAAACAGAAGAGCAATTAATGAAAGAAATGAAACTGACATTTTAGCAACAGTGACAAACAATGCAAATGTCACGAAGAGACATCTCGGAAGAACTCGAGGGATCAATCAAACGGCTGTTCTGCGAACACTACATTCCATCGCATTTCATCCTATTCACATTTCGCTGCAGAGTTTCTTGGCAGATCGGTTGCAGTTCTCCGAATGTTATCTACGAAATGTGCAGATGCTATGAAAAACTTTGTTAAGGAGGAAGGATCGTTTGGAAACCATGTGCAAGTCAATGTTTGCAACATGCACTGATCGTCAGCTGAAAATCCACGCTGACACAAAGAAGTGATTAAAAACTACTTTCCTTGTCTATCCACTTTTGATGAGCTTTTTGCAAGACTCGCGTCATTGTTCCCAGTTTTATTGATGGGACCCTAAATACACTCAGGTATCTCGAGTTCCTGAGATATGCTGCTGCCAGAGTTAATGGAATATGTGCCACTGGGCATACGACAATTAGTGTGGTACCAACATGACGGCTGGCGCTCCTGTGCTACACATGTAATGACAGACCGTTTGAAATGAACATTTGGATAGCATTGGAACGGTCGTTCAGGAATCGCAAAATAGCTTGCCATTTACCAAACGTAACACTTCTATACTTTTCTCTGTGGCGGAAATTAAAACAAGAGGTCTATTAGGAAAATACGACGACCCCCTACGGCACAAAATGCCTTATAACATGGGCCTGCGTTGCTGTTGGCTCCAGATGAAATTTAACGTGCTGCATTGTTTCTCCAGAATCGCTTTATAGCGTGTAGCAGTGCCCAAGGTCAACATTTTAACACGAACCTTATATGTGCTACGTGCTTGCTTACATTTGGTATAACAGAGCAGACGTTTGTGAAACCTCCTCTCCTGACGGCGGGACAGTGGTCTGAGGCGACGTTATCTTTATACTAGTTGATCAAGTTCCATTCATGTTATATCGTTGAAGTTCTCTTAGAAGCTTCTTTTAAAGGTTACAGAAGAAAATTATATAGTTCTATTACAAGAAAAAAACCAAGTCGTTGTCGTAATTCGTCGACTATAAAAGATAAAAAATTACTTGCGAATGTCAGGAAATTCGCCACATTATCCTCCATTAGTCGGTGAAAATCTCACCTCGATAAATTTATCCATTCTGAATTATTTGTGGTGTTCTGTCGTAGTCGCCTCACCTTGTATACGCAAGTCCTTTGCCGTTTAGATTGCAACAAATGATTCAAATGGCTCTGAGCACTCTCAGACTTAACATCTGAGGTCATCAGTCCCCTAGAACTTAGCACTGCTTAAACCTAAATAACCTAAGGACATCACACACATCCATGCCCGAGGCATGATTCAAACCTGCGACCGTAGCAGTCACGCGGTTCCGGACTGAAGCGCCTAGATTGCAACATTTTTCACCTGAACCTACTGTTCTCGTGGAGTCTTGAATTATCAAAATCTAACGAAAGCATAGATTTATTATGCGGTAGCATACAGATATTGTAGTGTCTACCGTACGCACCTAAGCACAACGACATAGAATGGCTACCGTTGTCTTTTCATAAAGATTTTATATATTTCATATGTACATAAATACTCCGTAAGTGCATGGGCAGTGTCTGGCTGAGGATACTATATACCAGTTTTTGCGATTTTATGATCTAATACAGTCGTCTATAGAGAGAGAGTTGCAACTGATCTACCTGCCTCCGCGCTGGCCCTAATCTATCTTATTATCCCTATGTGAGATACAGGGTAATAGCAGCACATTTGTCGCACAGTCTTCCCCGAAAAACCCGTTCTCTGTATCTACCCGATAGAAGTTTACGAGCACAAGATAGCCTTTCCAGAAAAGGTTGCCATTTTAGTTCTCGTAGCACCTCTGCCACAGTTTCGTATGAGCTGTATCGAATCCAGCAGTCTATCTCCGAATACGTTCAACGTCTGTCGTCATGAGGACTTGATGACGACTCTAAAGCTCCGGAGCAGTACTCTGAACCGCACGCACTAACGTCTTGCACGGGCTTTTTCTCCAGAATAATTCTTCTAATCTAATTCTTCCGCTTGCCTTCCTTACTTACAATGTTGCAAGTTCATCTCCTTCAGTATCGATTCTTAGGATTTGTGCTACCCCTGAATACTTAAATGCTAATTGAACGTTTACCTTTAACATCGCAGTCCGATTTATTCTCTCTGTTATGGGCATTATCTTGCTTTCACAAAGAGATCTCATTTATTAAACCGAATGGAAATGTTGCATAAAGCATTCTGCATTTCTCTACTATCATCCTACGACGATATTTTCCTGTAGACTATAGCATCGTCAGCTAACAAAATTATAGTAATATTGCTCCTATTTGAAAATATATTTACCTGTATGTATGTATATGCCAACGGCCTTGCATCCTGCACGGATGGATGCCAGAAGCTGAAGAACTACCACCTGGACACAATGAAAACTGGCAGGTGTGAAATCTTATGGGACTTAACTGCTAACGTCATCAGTCCCTAAGCTTACACACTACTTAACCTAAATTATCCCAAGGTCAAACACACACACCCATGCCCTAGGGAGGACTCGAACCTCCGCTGGGACCAGCCGCACAGTCCATGACTGCGACGCCTGAGACCGCTCGGCTAATCCCGCGTGGCGAAAACTGGCAGGTGTGGAAATCATTAAACAGATTACCATCAGGAGTTGGACGATCCACGGACAACCTGAAGAGATGGGCTTTCATAACAGAAGATAAGTCCTGTGATTGCGGACAAGGACAAACCAGAAGCCACATGCTTCACTGCCCATTGCGCCCTACATCCTGCACGAAGATTGATCTCCTGCAAACTACTCCAAGCGCCTTGGAGGTTGTGTATGGCTACTGTAAATTTGTATGTTTCTGACTCGAGAACAAATAAAACCGAAGTTAAGCACTGTCGGGCTTGGCTAGCACTTGGATGGGTCACCTTACGGTCTGCCGAGCGCTGTTGGCAAGCGGGGTGCACTCAGCCCGTGTGAGGCCAATTGAGGAGCTACTTGACTGAGAAGTAGCGGCACCGATCACGAAAACTGACAACGGCCGGGAGAGCGGTGTGCTGACCGTAAGCCCCTCTATATCAGCATCCAGTGACGCCTATAGGCTGAGGATGATACGACGATGAGTGAGTACCGTTAGGGGCTTCCGAAACCTGTTCGGACGAAGGAGTATGTATGTATGTACTGAGAACATAAATGCTCCTATTACACTCTTGGGGCACACGCCCTGTTACCTCCGTTTATGTAGAACATTCGCCGTCCAGCATAGCCGAATGGGTTCTACTAGTTATAAATGTATGGAGACAATGGCATACCCGCGAAAGTGCTCTGTACGACAGTATATTGGTTATTATTCGACAGTGGCAATCGCCTTCCAGATCTACTTCATCACCTGCAGCTGTTATTTGCAGTATATTGTGTTTGAGTAAAGTAAGCTGTATTTCACACGGCTGATTTTTGCTGTCAGTACGGATATTTATAGGTAAAGAGTGAACATTACTCGTCAGGATCTATGTTATCCTCTATAACCTGGGAAGTGTTTTCCTGCCAATATCCTTGATCAGTAATCCATGTAGAAAGAACTCGTGACTGAATTGGTTTCTAATCCCTCAGTAGAAATCACCTACTGTGCAGATTCCAAACTCCCTTTCGGCCTTTCAAATTCACGGTTCCAGTGGTTTTCCAGAATCAGCTGACATAAATGCCATATTGTTTCCTTTCAAAAGGCCAAGGGAAACTTATTGCTACACCTTTGTTCAAGCCGATCTTCTTATGCGCCTCTAATGATCTCGTCGTCCAAGTGACGTTAAACTTTACAACTTGCATTTCTTCAACCCTTACCTATGAATGACCTTTGTCTGAGTCAGAATCATGGATCTTTGAGCGAGGCATAGAGTCTTGCAACACTTGCGTGAATGTTCATTAATGGTTTGAAGAGCACGGTGAGGATTTCAGAGCATATCTCTGACCTCTAAATACTTGGGAGCTCCTGTAGGTTGAATCGTGCGCTTCAAAGCTTTAATCAGCTTCCTGCAGCGCGGCAGACTACATAGTTCATGTAGCCATTGACACTTACAGCAGCTGGTTGAGTCACGCCAAGGTGCTTTTCAGCTGCCCTGTAGGTTGCAAATGAACGACGTTTGCTCTGGATGCCAGTAGGTGTGTGTATTTTAGTGTTATTATCTGTCAACTGGCTGTCTTCATGGCAGAATTAAGCTGTTGTCCATTACTACTGCATACCCGAAAGGATGGCAAACAACGGAATTTTTCCAATGATGAATATACAGTATATTAAGAAGAAAACATGAATAAATGTATTGGTAATTTGGGGGTATACAGGATGCGAAACTTAGCACACGAGCTGCCTCTTCTGGCAGAGAACATATATTTAACCTTGCTGTTCATCGACTCTATCTGAGCTTGGATACATTTACAGGTAAGTCATTCCACGCTGCTTCATTCCATGGCAAAGTCCATCTATCGTAGTGGGTGGCAAGTGGTGGTATGACAAGATGTTCGCCAATTTATTGTATGAGATCTGGAGAACACGCTGACCAGGACAACAATCGAGCATCATCTCTATGGATGTAGCTCAGGACATTACGGGCAACATGCAGTCTTGCGTTATTTTGTTAAAAGATAAATGAGCTGAAACCAGGAGCAGAGTCACCGGCCTTAAGACATCACAACTTCCTGGCAACTGCTTAGGATCATTGTAAGTGTTCAGAGTGACGACAGCAATTCTCAGTGAACCCTATTGCTTGCAAGCGTTGTTTATGAGAAGGCTGTTATTGTGGCTCCATCAGCACTCCCCACACAGAATACTTCCAAGTGCACATTTCCCAAACATGTTGAAGGTATTTTAGTGATGAATCTTTTCTCACACGATCCAACCCCTTGTCCCAAGAGATTCTACTATGTGAACAATTCTTTGTCGAGAAAATAGGCGATTTATCTGTAGTTTCAACGGCCCATTTCCTCGTATTTTCTTTTCACGTTGTGAGGTGCGCAAATTGACAAAACATCTGAACTGTCTTCTCAAGCCCAGAGTGTTAAACAGACATTCTAGATAAATATGAACCTGGCCCTGTAATGCAGCAAATATTAGGTGCAATTAGAAATGCTGCTGTCACGTAACTAGAATGCCTAAATTAATAAAAGTGAAAGGTTGGGATCTATTCTAGAAAGACAAAACAGCTATTCCCTTTTTCATTCTACATATAATTTATCACTGTGCTTTCAGGGGTCAAGTGATACACAACAATCATGTTCAGCTACTCCCAACACTCAATAACAAAATATTTAACTCTTGGACATATTGAATTGGTGATTATTAAATTTGTTATCTCTACATATGAAAATTTTTATCACAGGCAAGAATGATTAAAATTCCTCATCAGTTAACTTACATCTACGATGGCGTAGCTGGTCAGTGCACTGAGTTGGTGGAGAATAATTTTACTTTTTAAACCAATGAAAAAATCTCATGTACTCAACATGAGGGCAGGTTAGTATCCCAGCTTTTGGAATTAAATGATGAAAGCGTACGCAAATTGGAGTGAGCAAAATCTCAACTAAACATTTACTGTGGCCTAATACGCGATGGTACTTTAACCAATTGGGATTTGCAATGGCGTTGTCTGCGTGCTGGATCTGAGGCGCTAAATCCCTACTCTGCCCTTGACTGAATTTACTCAGTCTCAACTCTCCTGCGTTCCGTAGAACGGTAATTTTTCCCTAGTCGAAATCATGGCAATTGCACAGTTGCTAAGGGTTGGAGCTATGTGCACAATTTCTTTGCCCGCAAAAATTCCCGAAGGAATAATTAACTACATCTTTTCCATCTGTTGCCACAATACGTGAAGCATATCGTCCACACTTAGCAGAAGGAAATCTCTCAACGCCCTCGCTATTTTCCACACAGTTGTGCAGTCCGAAGCGAGAAGAGATTTCTAGAAATTTTAGTTCTCAAAACGCTTTTATACGAGGTGTTCAAAAAGTCTCTCCGCAGTGCCGTATGATTGTTAGCAGCGTGTGCCATATGATTGTTCGCCTGCCTGTGTTACTTCCCTTTAAGTGTACTCTCCCAACATTCCACTGTTTCGTTTATCTCAGCCAGCGTCAGTAGTATCGTTGGTATGTGTCGTTACGTGCTGACGTGAACATTGAAGTTCAGTTCCTTTGTTCGTTTGTTTCGTTTATGTCACTGTTAAAATGCTAAACATTGAAGAACGTTTGTTTTTAGTCAAACAAGTGTTCAAAGCTGGCGGGAAATACACAGTTTCAGTTCGTCAAACATTTAATTCAGTTTTCCCAGAGACAACACTCCCACATCGCGATACTGTGCGAGATTTGGTCAACAAATATCGAAGTACGGGTTCAGTGACAGATGCACCGAAAAGTAGTCGTCCTAGCGTTTTGTCTGAGGATAAACTACTCGATATTTCCGATAAAATGTCCATGAGTCCGAACAAGTAAGTAAGAAAACTCGCCCAGGAAATCGATGTTAGTGTCGGAATGGCCCACACAGCTGTAAGGAAACAATTAGAACTTTTCCATACAAAGTGACAATCGTGCAAGAACTGAAAAATACTGATCATGGCAAGACACTGCATTATTTTCAATGATTCAAAATTTTCGTTCAACAAAATGGAAGGGATATTCTTAATGAAACGTTTTTCACTGATGAGGCGTGGTTTCATCTATCTGGGTACATGAACTCGCAAAATTCTCGTATGTGGAGTACTGCAAATCCATTGCATATTCATGAGGAACCACTTCATTCTGTGAAAATAGGAGTTTGGACTGCAATTTCTAGACGTCGGATTGTGGGTCCCATATTTTTCAATGAAACAATAAATGCACAACGATACTGCAGCGATATTCTGTACCCATTCATAGGAGAACTTGTGTTAAGTGAAATACTGAACGGTTATTTTAAACAAGATGGTGCAACCGCGCATACAGCTTGAATTTGAATGTGACTGCTTGCTGATGTTTTTGGTGATCACATAATTTCACTGGGTCTTAGGCCTCCACGATCACCTGACCTAAAACCAACAGAATTTTTCTTAAGGGGTGCAGTGAAAGCAACTGTCTATAAAATCCGTCCAAGATCCATCGATGAATTGAAAACTGCAATATCCACTTTCACTTCTTCTGTTACAGAAGAAATGTTACAGCTTGCGTTTGGAAACATGATCAGACGAATTGAATTGTGTATTGAACAACAGGGGGGACACTTTCAACATTTAATGTGAAAATTTGTGTGCAAAAATGAATATTAATAAATTAATAACTCGTATTTCACTGAGTTTCATTTCGGTATATTCACTGCGGCATACGGCACACGTGGCTAACAATCATACGGCACTGTGGTGAGACTTTTGAACACCCCGTATAATGGGGATCTCCCCACCATGTCGCATCTGCGTCGCCCAGTATGGCTTCAACCAATCACCGTCTCATTAGAGGTGAATTTTATTTTGTCGCCACCTAGCCCTGTTAAAGCTGTCCAGCCGCTTAACCTCGGTCCCGGCCGTATTTACGTTAAAAGGATTAATGTATTGTTCTAGTATTATCCCTTTCTGCGCAGAAGCTCGCCGTTCTCTTGTTAAGTGGGGTTTTCCAATGCTGTTAACCACCTGCTCGGTTCATCTCCAAAATGCGTTTCATTTTAACTTACTTACGCACGCCCCTATCCTTATATTGGTAGATATTGTTTTGTTAGTTTTCGGTACAAGAGATTACTGCAATTGCTTTATGTTGATATAATGTAATTATTATTTTCAGAGGATGTCATACTGTATCGTACTGTCGTTATGGATGAAGCTCACGTAAGGTCCGCAAAATCCGGATGCCTTACTATGTCGATAAATTTCTTGCAGTTGGGATGAAATCTGTTACGAAAAAGTTTTGTGTTCCCAGACTCTATATCCTGTTGAGCCAGACGTGAAATGCATTTTTGCAAGTTTCTGAAAACAATAATGCTCCAAGTTCGACAACTACTCATGACATGTAAACCCCACTATGGAAACATATTTGGCCGCGCGGTATTAGCCGAGCGGTCTCAGGCGCTCCAGTCATGGACCGTGCGGCTGGCCCGGTGGAGGTTCGAGTCCTCCCTCGGGCATGGGTGTGTGTGTTTGTCCTTAGGATAATTTAGGTTAAGTAGTGTGTAAGCTTAGGGACTGATGATCTTAGCAGTCAAGTCTCATAAGATTTCACACACTTTTTTTTTTTTTTTGCCGAAGATTGACAAAGACATTGTTTTTCTTTCTGTGCCATTAGAAAGAGACATCGAAGAGGATTTTAGAAACGTAATATGTGTGAAAATGATCACATAGGAACAAGGTAATAGCGCCGCAAACCTCTGTACCGTTGTCAGGAAGAGAGATCCCACAAACGCCATCCACAATGAACCAAATGTAAACAAACACGTAACTTTGGTACGGTTCGTCTGTATACCCGTGCGCTTGAAACCCCTCGGCCTGCGCACTGTTGTTTTAGCGATCAGACAACTTGCTCGTAAAGCTGCTTACACTTTAATGATGTATACGAGAGTCAGTGAAGTACATGCTGAACACCGCCTAACTTTTAGATCAGTTGTTTCAAGCTGAAAGGTATCCACTCGTTCACTCTCTATCTCTGCAAAATTTACTAAAAAAAAAAAAAAGAATCCAACAAACAGGAAGTGTGCAGAATAAAATATGCCGCTAAAGAGAACAGCAACTGCTGAGAGAATTGCAACTAACATTTTCGCAGCGCCCGCACATAGTAGACGTGTCGACGTGGCAACTTGACTATGCAAGTGTGAACCGTCAAAGGAGTGTTCTGCAAATACAACACTCCAGCTCATTTCATCTTACCTGCTTTAAGTGATGACATGACAAGATTTCACCAAATTATTGTAAGAGATCCGGAGAACACGCTGACCAGGACAACAGTCGAACGTCATTTCTATCGAAGTAAGTCAGGACATCATGGGTGATGCTCTGTACTTATGCGAAATTTCGTTTGTGGGAGTAGCACCGTTTATAGATACTGGAGAAATCTATCTTCGCACTGTGATCTACGGTCAGCTGATATCTGCACTGCCTGATAGAAGTGGATAACCAACGATCTTGGTCTGTCAACGTGTGGTATGGGTTTTTCAGGAATCGCATCGTTGATCTCAGTTTTATTTATGGGACTCTTGTTGTACCCATGTACCTGCTGATCCTAACAGATATGCGGCACGTTTACTGAAAAATATTTCAGTGAGTGTAAGACAGTTCGTGGGATACCACTGTAACGGATGCCGTCCCCCTCCCTCCCATTCAGCCCCTTCTTAACCGAACATTTAAAAATCATAGAACCAGTCGTTCGGGAAACACAAAACTCTTATCACTGGCCACATTTAACAACTATGAACTTTTATCCACAGAGAAAATTAAAACAAGATGTCTATAAGGAACCATCAATTTTTCCATAAGTCATAAATTTCAAGATACAGTATCGTCTTTGTGGAAAGCTTCATAGCGTGTATCACTGGTAGATGTTTGTGGAACCTCTTCTTCCGATAGAGCGACAACGATTTGCTTTGCTGTTATTTTGTCACTATTTGTTCAAGGCCCATCCACGTAACGCTGTTGACGTCTTCTTCGAAGTCTCCATCTAATACCACGATAAAAGTGTATAGTTTCGGTTTATAAGAATGTGGATGTCATAATCAGGCAGATATGAACGATAAATCTAATTTGTGTACCTCAAACTATCCGCCGCATCCTTACCTATAACTTGGCGTAAACTGCACCTCGCTGTATTTACTCTATTATTATATGTTTTTGGTTGACTGTCTTAGCTGCTACACCTGTTGTAGTGATGGGCGGCTAGTTAGAAAATTTTTCCATACGGAAAAGATTTTGTCAGGTCTAGCACAGGCATGCATTCAGAAGGGTGAGATTGTGTAAAATGGCTCTGAGCACTATGGGACTTAACATCTGAGGTCATCAGTCCCCTAGAACTTAGAACTACATAAACCTAACTAACCTAAGGAAGTCACACACATCCATGCCCGAGGCAGGATTCGAATCTGCGACCGTAGCAGTCGTGCGGTTCCGGACTAAAGCGTCGAGAACCGCTTGGCCACCGCGGCCGGCTCAGATTGTGTACACAGTTTTCTAAACAGCCCTGTAAAAGCAGCACGGCATCCAGCAACATCCAGCCGCTAAAAAAAGGGTGATAGCGGGTCGAACCATGTTGATGGACGCGTTAAATAATGATGGGTGTGGAAGTTTTGGAGTAAAAATTGGTAATGATGAAGGAAAGTGGAGTAAATTTGTTTAAAAATTTAGTTTGATTGTAAGGAGCAGAGACTTTCGTTGTGTTGAAGTATGTTAAGTCACGAACATGGCAGCAAGCTACTTGTGGGCACAAACAGCTATGACCTTCACGTATCTGTCTGTCGATTTTGCTAAAAGTGCATAAGAATATTTTAGATGTGTAATTCGTTGAGTACGTGTCGGGATACGAATCTGAATATCCGCACTTCTTCTATTCCATGCTGCCCCCCCTTTGGTTTCGGTTCTTTCAGCACTGGCAGCGATCTGATAATCTGAAACACTGCAGTCTGCAACGTGGTTGGCAGTCGATAGTAAAATCTTGATTCCCCTGGAAATGACTGGCTGAGTCGGAGGGGTGCTCATCCAGTAAGGCCGCACCAACACCATCCACCAGGTTTCCTTTACTTACAGTGCAAGGAATTACAGGCCGTATTACAATTGACAGTGGGGAATATAGTACAAGCGAAACAAAAACCATCAAGTAAACCTGCGTCTACACGAGAGCCATTTGCGAGATAACTGCAAACGTGTGGCTATGATCTGCCATTGATTTCAGTGAAATATTGTCCTGGTTTGTAAAAATGAGCGGGGACGCGGTGAAAAGTAATGCCTCCGAATTTTTTATGTGAAAACTCTGAAACAAAACAAATGTTGTTAACCATCTTCGTCTTCATTCTTCATGTTTACATATTTATTTCTCAGCTTAGTTACTCTGACAAAGAACACATTTCTCTCAACGAGATACCGGTTTTTTGATACCATCAGTGCAGAAATTTTGACTTTGTTGACCGAGCCACAACTTGACCTCTGCTTGCACCGCTTCATCATGATCAAAGCGAAGTCCTTGAAGGTGTTGTTTAAGTTTTGGAAGCAGATGAATGTCGAGTGGGACCAAGTCGGGATTGTGTGGTGGATGACTGATGGCAGTTAACCTGAGGTGTCGGACTGTTGTAGATGTCGCAGCACTCGTGTGTGATCTGGCATTGCCATGCTGAAGGAGAGAGTGCTCCGAGTGTAGAAGAACTCTTCGAATTCGAAACTCGATTATAGCACGCCGTTTCTCACGCACTAACATAGTTATGTTACGCAACGCCATGTGATAAGCTACAATTTGGCGTCTTCTAGCGGCAGAGGGCTGCAAATCGGCAGACATGGAGAATAAATATATTGAATGTTAATACCGTTCATTTTATTTAAAAGGCCTTAAGAGTTTCCTCATAAAAAATTCTGAGGTATTACTTCGCACCACGTCCTCGTACAGTATTTGAAGTGTAATTGTTCTCAAATTTCAATCCATGGCCTACCTTAACAAGAAATACAGTACTGCTTCAACACATTGCATTTTACAAATTACTCTTCAGTCATCCGTGTCAAAGCAGGTGTTCCATGTATCGGTCTCACATTTGGATGGAATACTACACTCGTACCTCCAGTTAGTTATACAGCCTTTCTAACACCATGGATCATTTCGTAAATCTTGACAAGGCAATACAATTCTTCAACCTTACCAACGGGAGAGCTTTATTATTTACTTTAGAGGTAGCTCGAGACAGGATAATTATTTAAATAAAAATAAATTTTTAATGTAACAGGTTTATAAATCAGACTAGAAAGTATAAAATAATTTCTCCCAGCCCATATAGATTCCTAATTTTTAATAGCTATAAAAATACTTTAAAATTTATAACGGAAAACTTGGCGTGCATGTAAGGCGTAATTGCATGAACCCCACGTTTTTCGTTATAGACCTTACGAGTATTATCATAGATATTGAAAATTCAGAATCACAAATATTACATCTACCTCGATAGGGTTAGGTATATGAATGTGACTCAAAGAAATTATTTGATAATTTAGTATGATTTAAAAACGTATTATATTAAAATTTGTTTTATTTAAATAATTATTTTCTGCTTTTAGTCTCATTTTACTGTTACAAATCATTGTGGTCAGAATATAACGAGGATCAGGAGTGACTCAAAGAAGCAGCAGCAACTGGCAGACCGCCAAAAGGCTGTCAACAGCGGTTAGCCGAATGGGAACAGGAGGATAATAACAAGAGGCAGAGGCAACACAGCAGAATAGCGAAGTTTTGATGAGTAGTCGATGAGCGAAAACCTAAGGCATACTGAAATCTGAGAGCAGGCGAGTGGTATGTAATGAGGACGATACGAGAGCATAGAGGATATTTAACTGAAGTAGAGCCGTAGTGCGACTAGCTTCAAAGTGGAGCTGCAAGCGCTAACTGGATGGTGAGGTGTTGCTGAGGAGATAATAGCACTTGCAGATGTAACAGTGCCATTTAGCGGCCATCATCGAGTTCCACACATACTGCTTGTACGCCCCCGGGTAGCTGAGTTGCGCAACAGAATATCAATCCTAAGGGCCCGGGTTCGATTCCCAGCTGGATCGGCGATTTTCTCCGCTCAGGGACTGGGTGTTGTGTTGCCCTATTCGTCATCATTTCATCCGCATCGACGGGGAAGTTGCCGAAGTGGCGTCAAATCGAAAGACTTGCACCCGGGGAACGGTCTACCCGATGGGAGGCCCTAGTCACACGACGTTTACGACGACACATACTGCCTGGACTGCATTCCTGTACCACACAACACACTGGTGCTCTAGGATAGCCGGGATGTCAGGGGTTCACAATCCTTTTCACTTCCACCCCCACCTCTACCCTTATGGAAGCTTGGTGGATCAGTCAGACAAAAAATGAGTTAGTACTGTCGTTTCACTCAAATACAGGTAAGAAAGCGTCCTAACAGAAAATTGTTAAAAATCCAGATGGCTAAAATTAGATAATCTATGACCCAAAGATATAGATCCTGACTGACTTGCCTTCTTGGACCGTGTCAGTGCATCAGACGTCTTACATCAGCAGAAAGAAGTGCCGGTGCCCCATCATGCCTGTAAACTTATCTCATTGCTCAGCTATGTTCGGTCCATGGGCAAAATTTGAGCCCAATGAAATGAGGACGAAAAAAATTACTTTCCAACAAGATTTGTGCTAAGTAGGACAATGTTTCACCCTAAAGTCAGAGGCAGTTTGTAACCACACATTGAAAATTATCTCACAAATGTCTCGTTTATGGACTCATGCTTACTGGAACGTTTGTGCTTTTATTATCATATACTCATGTCAGTTTTCGCTATTGATTATAATACAACCTGTATATTGGCATGTGTAAGGACTGCGGAGGCATATGCGAACGGACAGTGTGAAATGATACTGTAACGAATAACTGAAACTTCATGTACTTAATTTTCCATTGCCAAATCTGACATTATGAAGCTCTAGCAAAGTGAAACTACGTCTTTAGAGCTTTATATTAATATTGACACGAATCAGCTGTGGAGTAAAAGTTGATTCAAAATGACAGTCATCAATAAATGTAAAAACACACTGAGCTCGGCGGGATGTGACCAGGAGACGTTAGTAAAGACAGGGAACCAAAACCAAAATAAATGAATAAGAGTAAAAGTACGGAGGACGAAGATAGCTTTGTTGCACTGTGATAGATTTCCCGTGCGTGCAGTCTGAGTGAGATGGATCACGTCTGCAGGGACGTAGGTCCCCCTGTGCGGGCGAGAAACCACAGCCAGGTAGGCTCGTTTTACGTACACTGTCAACGGAAACCACGCCGTCTGGCGTCTAATTGCTTTCCTTAAGAATGAAACTATCCGTTTTTTCTTTTCCTTAAAAGCAGTTACTGAAAACTAAAAAGTGTCTGACAAGACTATATAGAAATATGCAAAGAGAATGGCTACCGAACTGATATCATTAGAATAATTTAGCATTATTTTAGGGTGTAAGTTTTAGCTAGATTCCTTAAGGATTCATTGGTGGCAGTGGGAGGGGGGCACCTCAGAGGGCAGTGAGCTTTGTAGCACGAGCTTCTGTTAACGGAGTGATGCTGTTTCCGGGCTGTTGAAGTGCTCGCCTTAATTAGATTTCCTGAGAAAGACCGACGACTAGCATTCCTTGGTGTCCCGATTGCGAGAGCGCCTGATCCACGCAGTGTACGGTAGGTGAAAACACACAAATGCGGAACTTCTAAAATCGCCATCGTAGACAGAAACGAAGTATGATGCCATTGTCATCAGTCTTGCTAAATAAATATGAGAATTTGCATAACGTAAAAGCGAAGCTTAACATCTTAAACCACATTCTTAGAACAAGCATGTTTCAGCCAGAGGGGAGTTACGCAATGGATCTTGGAATCTACTCTCAGTTTACAGAATATAAATATGTAGATCGACCAATCCACGACTTTCATTGATACCATAGTTATCTTTTGCTATATCTTCTCGAAGTCAAAACTACTGGTATAGGTCTGCGGCTGTCCTTGAGGTTATGAGGTTCATTGCTTTGTCATATTGCCAAAGAGTAAATTACATAATCACCTCTTTGTAAAATGCTAATACTGAAACTGTCAGAAAATTCAACGTGTCCTAAATCAGTGTTGTCAACATGAAAACATATTGACAATTTGACAAGTAACAATTGGGGGTACGTGGTGTCTCTGCTAGTAATTCTCAACAATGTCTAGTCAGCTTGGTTTATCCTGTGACCGTTGACATCGTTATTCCACTACCAAGTGAACTGCAGGCCATAATGGGAACGAGATCAGAAAATTATTTCATACTATATGAACTAATTAACTAGCGTGAAATCCAATTTTATGTATAATTCAGTCATTTATGATACAAAAGGGAAGGGACACAGAGAGTAGCGTTTTCGTATGCATGCAAATAATGTTTATAACATATTTATTCACCATCAGATGATAGAGCTATAGACATATTATTAACAAAATAAAAACTGGATTGGAAATTATCATCATGAACATGTAAAAATAATATTTGATCTAAGGTATTTTAATCTGGAATTACACTGTATGTAGGCAACGTGTATCAGAAATAATCCATGGTATTTTGCCGATATTTACTTTTGTGCATATTAATTGAAACATCGTTTTGTGTATCAGACTAAGTGGTAGAATGAAGATATTTTCATCTCATGCTTCGAATGAAGTAGCTCTGGTATTTATGAAATGTATTTACAACGATCCCATAGCATAAATTTGGTGGAATTAGCTCATCGCAGATGTCTCATGTAACTGGGAGTTAAAGATGTAGCGTTAGGCATAATTTCTGAAACGTAACTTGAATCACGTATTGAAAAGTAATTGAGAAACTATATTTAAAATGAATAGTGTTAAAGGGACAGCAAATTTCAACCTTTCTTACGTTGTAGTCTAAAGTGCATGTTATATTGCAGCAAAGCGAACTTTCAATATGTGAAAAGTTAAGATAGAGAACCAAAGGGATTAAAGTCAGAAGCAAACAGTCAGGTATCAACCGAATGCTTGTTATCGATCTTTAAATGTTCAGAGCGATGGATTCGTAGAACTTATATCACAAACTCCTTCGTAGGATTCACCAGAAGAACTAGAGCTGAGTGTGTGTTTTATCGTACATCGCTGCAGAGTTTTTTTTTTTTTTAAGAAAAAGGCTGAGGTGAACTGCCAATATTTACACCAATCATTCATCGTCAGCAGGTCATCTGAAATTACGAAACAGTTTCCAAATCATCGGATGCATTATATCTTGTTCCCGTACTGTCTGCAAGGTGTAGCTCAGTAAACTGAACTCGCATTCAAGAGGAAAGTTGTTCAAATTTTTACTCTGCCATCCGATTTCCATGGTTTCTTTGCATCGATTAAGGAAAATTCTGGGATGACTCATCTGCATTTGCAAAGGCTGCTGCGGATTTCCTTGCGTATCTTTCTCCAACCTGAGAATATGTTTCATCTCTAAAGACCTCGTCGTCGTCGGGAAGTTAAACTCTCATCTTTCTTCTCTAATTTTTTCGCATTTGAGAAGAGTGGGGTACAAAGTCGCAGCTGATCATTCAAACTATGGTTTCTCATGATTATTTTAAATCAGTTAAGGCGGGGGTGGCCAAGAATTCTTCACACGTGTAGTGCTCTCGCTTGCGAATGGAGTCCTGTCATCTGGCTACACACTTCTCCCATTATCACGCCACGCTGTCTGGCAGGTAAGAGGAAGAAACTGAATGTGCCGTATTTAGACAGCAATGCAACTGCCCAAGGAACACTGACCGTCTTCCTCGTGGCTTTGTTTCATATTTCATAACAACGCAGTTTAAAAACAAAGAATTTTCGGTATTATTTAATTATTTTTGGGACGATGAACAAATAAAAGATTTATGTTTTGTACAAACATATACATACAGAAACATTGTGTCACTATCTCATTATGGAGATGTGAAAATTCGCCCGAGGAAAACAACATACAGTTCCTGGGCAGTTTTATCGTAAAAGAATTTGTCTTTCAAACGGGAAAGATCGATCGTTTCTATTTGTACAATGTAGATGGCCGCTTTCAACCAAAATGACGAACGATCTCGAAAACAATTCAAAAACAGATGAAAGACTGGCAGTATCTTCAAAACGTTCAGAAAAATACTTCTATAATTCTTTCATGCCATTATGAATTCATTAGTCCTCACGTTTATTTTAATGCCAGTGATATCAGGGAAATGGAATCTTTTTTACTTCTTTCTTTTTTGTCAGAACTTGCCGATTCCGCAACACGATTTTCTTTTTAAATGCAATCCCAAAAAATCAGAAATAAGTTTTTTCCTCATCGTTTAGTGTCGTACTGAGGGCAGTCTGCAGTCAACTCTGTTTAAAATGAAAGGTGTACAATCCATTCCGGGTTTCTAATTTTCGTTCTTGCTCTCCTTTTTTGTACAGAAATTCAACAATAATGGGTCTTAAAACTAAAACTGTTACCGGGATTTCCTTTGACTTAACCAATGTACTTTGCAGTTCTTCATTCAATTCCATCAAAACCTGTTGCAATTTACTATATAGTGATGTGTGCGACTTCAGGAAATTGACTATTCGTACCACAAATTTCATCACGTGCTCCATGGCTACTAATTTAGCGCAAAGTACTTCTTGATGTACAGAACAGTGAATCCTTACAAATCGTTCATCGGTGGTTGTAATTTTTTGCTCTTTCAACGCCAACTAAATCTTTAAATTCTTTCTGCATGATGTTGAAATGTCATCCCATAGCAAATCTGTCGGATCCGTCGATTGTGTGACTGCATAATAGGTCTTGAGAATTCTCATCCTTCCCTCCTGTGATTTCCATTTATTTTTAAACGCTCGGACGATAGATCGCTAGACTGCCTCTTTTTGCGCAAACAACCAATGGTTCTATGAGCTTCTTTAACAGCACGAACAAACAGCTGAGGGTGAACAGCGCTGACGCCACGATTTTGCGAAGCTAAAGGAAGTCGTGCCGACCGCAAAATGCCACACCAAATGCCAGAAGAAACACGTGTCGCCACGCACTTCTAAATGAAATGTCGCGCCGTACCGAGTAGGTCCGAGGTGGACCGAGCAAAGCCGACGCGTGCCAAGACAGACCGAGACAATGACTGCGTGCATGCAACACATCGTGCACACGTCAAATTTGCATGCCATGTTCGACCCTGGATTAAGTCATTTCCAGGATACTTTGCTTTGAAAGTACAGGTGCTAATTCCCTCCCCCCCCCCCCCCTCCCCATTCTTACCATGTTGGTGCTCGTGTTCCGTTTGTATTAATGTCGTCGTTGGAGGGGTTTTGAACGCTTCCATTTCTTTTCTGTTTCCACTATTGCAGAAATGAATGATAATAGAGTCCGATTTTTTTTTTTTAATTTCACTACGCCTCTTTGATTGCACCCTCCGCGTTTAATCTCATAGCCGCGCGGGATTAGCCGAGCGGTCTCAGGCTCTGCAGTCATGGACTGTGCGGCTGGTTTCGGCGGAGGTTCGAGTCCTCCCTCTGGCATGGGTGTGTGTGTGTGTGTGTGTTTGTCCTTAGGGTAATTTAGGATAAGTAGTGTGTAAGCTTCGGGACTGATGACCTTGGCAGTTAAGTCCCATAAGATTTCACACATCTTTAATCTCATATATGACATCGCCAGACATCATGTGTTTCCTTTGACTACCTGATCCACATGTGCTGCATATCTATACTCAACACATACTATTATTTTTAGAACGCTCCAGTCATAAATTATACTAGACTGACTCCTAACTGTTTTTAATTTATTTTTCCCTTGGGTATCATTGCAAACCACGCTGTAGTAGTGGAACATATGGTGGAGAGAGCCTGAAATCGGTGTGAGCGAGTACGGGTAACAGCAACACATAGCTAAAAATACTAAAATAGCTGTAACCCATCATAAAACAACTTCCAGTCCGTTTAGTATGCCTTAGATGAGATACACTCTAGCAACAATGATATGCTGAGTGCCGGTAGGGGTGGCCGAACGGTTCTAGGCGCTAGAGTCTGGAACCTTGTGACCGCTACGGTCGCAGGTTCGAATCCTGCCTCGGGAATGGATGTGTGCGATGTCCTTAGGTTAGTTAGGTTTAAGTAGTTCTAAGTTCTAGGGGACTGATGACCTCAGAAGTTAAGTCCCATAGTGCTCAGAGCCATTTTTGAACATGCTGAGTTTTGTATAGACGCTGAATGAAAGAGACTGGCAGTCAGAGCAAATAAAAACTGTAACGCATGAGGAAACATAGAAATGCCCACAGATGAACGAGTAATTGAAACAAAATATGCTTGGGTAAGAAAAACACTAATGATGCTGCTGAGTCATACTAATCGTGAATTTTCTATCGGCACTAACTCATCTTATAAAAAGAAAAGGATTGTCCAGTGATTAAGGCACATAATTCGGGTGGTTCACGATTCACATCCCCATCCAGCTAGTCTACGTAGATTTAGAGAACCCATGGTTTCCTTAAATCAGTTAAGACAAAATATAGTTCCTTTGAAGAGGGCATGGCCGATTTCCATCCCAGTCATTTCACAGTTGGAACTTGTTTTTTACATTCATACAACGAAGAAGAGTTCTACTGCGGATCAGATTGCTTATGTGGTGAGCACAGCGTCATCCATTTCTATAACAAGCAAAGTGTGGCTAACTTGGAAGCTGATATGTAAACACAACCAAACCTAATACCCCATACCCACTTATATTGTACGGCAGGGATGAACAGATTTGCTAGTAACGCGGGCTTCTCAGTGACTGCGTAAGGGTCGCAAGAACAAAAATATCATGCCGCGAGACTAGTTATTATTCCAAATTGCAAATTGGAATCCTCTGCCCATTGCCAGCTATGCAATGTTGAAAAGAATGAGTTTTACAAGGGCTCCATCTCACCATTTCGGGAGGGAATGAAAGATGAGTATATATATAAGAACGAACGGCGAGGGGTGGCCGCCTTCAGACCAATGGCCTTCCGTGGTCTGTGCATCCCTGGAGTGTGGTCTCCGTCAGCGATTGCGGAGTCAAAAATGTTCAAATGTGTGTGAAATCGTATGGGACTTAACTGCTAAGGTCATCAGTCGCTAAGCTTACACACTACTTAAACTGAATTATCCTAAGGACAAACACACACACCCACGCCCGAGGGAGGACTCGAACCTCCGCCGGGACCAGCCGCACAGTCCATGAGTGCAGATTGCGGAGTCAGTCTGCAAACAAAATATATGGGAAATGAGGTCTCAACAGGATTTGTCAGGGTGAACAAGTGTAATGAACATTAGCTGTTGTGGCGCAGCTCAGGAATGCCACGTCCAGCCCACTCCATGAGCCAATTATTATTCCAGACTTCCTCACGTGCCTGCCAGCTGATTTCGCTGTCAGGACGTTACAGAGTTTGCGATGTTTGTCTGTCAAGCACTCTGAAGTATGTTACACTATACTGACGTAATACAGTCTACACGATGAGCAAACGGGTAAATAGATAATCATATGTTGCAGACACATATCATGACGTCGAAACATTAAACACAGTCTAGACTACGCAACTCGTTGAGAGGCGGGCAGGCGAGTTGCCTACGAAGTACTGCTGCCGGGTGCCAGAATGCTGGTGGCACAGCGAGATACAAGACTGTAGTCTGCAACAGTGGTGGGCTAGATTTCCACATGTCAGGGCACAGTGGTGCACTCCTGTGGTTACCTATGTCACAACGTATCTGCTCAGAGCGACTGTAAATACTCGCCGCTCAGCCCCTAGTAGCGGGTATATTCGTACTACGACTGGTTCCGAGACTTCTGACTACAACTGACACCATCTACACACCAAACAACGGTCGAGCGTGGGGTCAAGCAGCTTCAACACTACCTATCAGCACCATCAGCAAGTCGCTGGTAGACCTGATGGTTTCGGGTGTCGAGCCGGTGCCACCAAGGAAAGACCTCCTCTAGGGCGTCTTCGTTACACACTCCGGTACCTCCAGGTATTCCAGGTTCAGCATAGGGACCAGGCTTGCTGTTCACAGCCGTTGCGGCGTATGCCCGATAGCTGCCTGAGTTGCATCAGCACGGCCACCACGCTGTCATGACCTTCTACTGAGGCAGCACCGCTGCCTTGCATGCACACGCACTGATCTGTGTCGAGCACGGCATCGGTTATTACGCTGAGGTAGCAACCGCTGCGTAAGTCACCACACACGTCACCCGGATGTGTATGGAAGACTTGCAGAATGAAAAATATTATTACTTATTGAGCTCCCCATATTCCGCACTGACTGTGATACTGGTAAACGCAATCCACAGGTCCTCCACACGCCATTCTGGGACAGAAGCGTCTGTCGTGGTTAAAAATGGTGTCTGCATCCGAGACACCATTAAAAACATGATCCCATAAAAACAAAGATAAAAACAGTAGGCGAACTCTAAATGATTGTTACAATACTGTGTGTCTTGGAAAGGAATATTACCTAGCTCGAAAAGGAAAGTCAATAGATTGGGCCGTGTGCCTCAGTCGTTTGTTTCAGAGAACAGCAGATAGTGCAGCTCAGGTTGATGCTGTTTCATCTAACTGCAAAGTAATTAATTAAGAACTGTTCACCAAATGAAGCTTAAGACCTCACATAAAATAGAGTATTATTTTCGCGAAATGAAAACAAAATCAAATTACTAACAGGATGTCAATGGTGTAAAAGGAGAAACTAACAACGTATCAGTAATTTAAAGGTAGAAACATTTACTAATCTACCTCAGTATTTCTACAAAAGAGAAGAATGCGTTTGGTGTTTAATGTCACATCTAATTACACACAAGCTAAAAACTGTACATCAAGAATAAACAAGAAGGCACAATGTCGTTTCAGGTGTGATCAGCTTTCATGCTTACTAGCTAGAAAGATATATGAAATAGATAAAAATTTATTTTCAAGTTGTCATTGACAAATAGAAAGATAAATTTGTTGCATGCCGTCAACAAACATTGTAAAATAAATATGAATTGTGATAAGTCTGTTGAAAGAAAACACTACGCTAACGCAAGCGTAATTTACGTCTTTGTTTCTCACAAAGAACGTCAGACTACACGCACATGCAGTGACGAATTAGTGGATGTTTGCTACAGAATCAGATTGCTGGGGTTCGTGAGTACACTTTGCACGTAGAGTGGCCACTTTAACGTGGCATGTCAAGCGGCGTCCTTGCGATAGCTGGCGCTGTTTGGCGGTGAACCATATGGGCGATGTTGTTGACGTCCCGGATACCCGAAGAATGGCTGAAAGTTAAAAAAGCACGGCTAAATTGCCCCCGTGTGCATCAGCCCTGCGTTCTCCCACCAGGGATGGGCGCTCCGAGACGTAACCTTAGCTATGAATTTCGTCGTGATATATTCCCTACTCTTCTGTTGTTGCATCAATTCTGTGTACATGTAAGTAACAGAATGACTCAAGGGTCCATGCAGGAAGACACAAAACAAAGTATGTACAGTGTTTTAACACACCTATAATCATCATTAATACTCCCGTAAGTGTCGCAATGCCAAATATTAAGGGAAAAAACGTGTATTGTTATCAAAATCGACATTCCTGGAAGCACTAAATGCTTGCTGTGCAGTGATGCGGTGCTGAAACAGGGCCGCTGTCTGCTGTGTTGCCGTGTAGGTCATTTCACCGGCCGGAGTGGCCGAGCGGTTCTAGGCGCTTCAGTCTGGAACCGCGCGACCGCTACGGTCGCAGGTTCGAATCCTGCCTCGGGCATGGATGTGTGTGACGTCCTTAGGTTAGTTAGGTTTAAGTAGTTCTAAGTTCTAGGGGGCTGATGACCTCAGATTTTCAGTCCCATAGTGCTCAGAGCCATTTGAGCCATTTTTGTTGGCCATTTCGAACTGGTATAATCAAATATGCTGTCGACTACTGTTTTTCATTCGAGTTTACGGCGATGGCACATTATTTTTACTGTTTCAGCACATGGACCTGTCACACTATTCTATGTAACGGTATCTAATTACTACGTTCCAGAGTACACTCTTTTTACTATGTTTCACCAGAAAACACATTCTTTTGCGGTAAACCAACTATAATTTAGTGATTTTTAACTGAAACAGTTTTTTCGCTGCGATCTAACACGCATAATGGATGGATAACAGAGAACTCGCTTCGTACGAAATGTATCTAAAACGGAAACGTGACTCTAAGGTTCTTCAAAATTAGGTGAAAACAGATGCTTTGAAGGGATACCATTTACTCTGATTATTAAATTTTGTAAGTAACACTGTTTCTAACAACGATTAGACCCAACCATGATCACACTGGCAGTTAAACTTAGAACTACTTTCAGAACGAAGTTTGCCATTACTGTATTGATTTTCCATATTAAACTGTCACACTACAACAGTTCACGGCAGCCTGAATAATTAATTGTTCATGTAATAATACAGGCCGCCAACTGAACCTGTTAACAAAGAACGAAAATACTGACTTATCCAGACGTATTACGCGGAACCTCGGCGAACAAACCGATTAATCATTCATTGCTGCCCTACCATTCAACGGGAAACTTCCAAACTAGTATTTTGTCAATATCTTCAAATTGTTCATTTACGTTTTGGTGTGTCTCGACAACATACGACCGTTCCACGCGAAACCTGAGTGCGACTGCCCTCGCTTAGCATAAATATACCTGAACGGTAGCGCTTCGTCACTGCTGAACGAAACAACAAGGCAACTCCGGAGAAGGTTCGCTCAGCTCCAGATATTCCAGGGAACCGGGTATGCGTAAGGGGTGCGATTTGTTACGTCATATCATAAGGGGAGATCAAAAAGTTTCAGTTCGAAGGCTCTACAACCAAGAATCGGTATGCCAGTCAGGCAAAATCGCCGTGAGGATTGAGACAGTCATCCCACCGAAGTACTACGTTGAAGATATCTGTTTGGTACAAATACCATGTCCTCCGGCGTGAAATGGTTAAAATGGCTCTGAGCACAATGGGACTTAACATCTGAGGTCATCAGTTCCCTAGAACTTAGAAGTACTTCAACCTAACCAAGAGGACATCACACACATCCATGCCCGAGGCAGGATTCGAACCTGCGACCGTAGTAGTCGCGCGGTTCCGGACTGAAGCGCCTAGAACCGCTCGACCACCGCGGCCGGCTCCCGCGTGAAGAAGTCCGTAACTGCCTGCAGCTCATTCTCATCCGACAGGAATCGTCGACCCACAAAGCACTTTCTAAGTGACCGAAGTCGTGATACTCGCGTGGGGAAAGATCAGGACTAGAGCTCGGGTACTCGAGTGTCTCCAACTTGAGTTAGCGTAACTTCCGCGTTACGAAATTTCCGATATAGGAATATGCGTTATCATGAAGCAGCAGCACCATTCCACAACAGTGGTTTTCGACAGGCGTGCTGCCCGATACACATTCTTCATTCTCGGTGGATGTCTACCGGTGTTTGTCCATTGGCAGACAGGAATAGCAGCAAATTGGTACTGTTTGGACGCATTTGTTAATAACGTCGCCATAGTTCACGTTTCCACATTTGCCGCGCGCACGTCCGAAAGGCTCGAATGCTATCCCGGATGTTTACCAACAGCCATTCTTTCTACATATCATTCTCGAATGGAACAGGGAAGTGTGGGAAAGATAGTAGTGCTACAAGTACCCTCCGCCATATATCGTTGTGTGGCTTTCGAAGTAGGGACGTAGTTGTAGATGTAGAATCTTTTATGGATATTTCAAACACTTCTATATTATTAATCATATAGTATTGTACCTTGGCGTGTGTATATTTCTCCTTGTTTTTCAGTTTTGTTATGTTCTGTAGAGTTGATGAAGATACTCAGAAGCCGACAACTATTATGATCCGATAAATCAGTTTACAACTATGCCTGAAAAGAATAATTAGTTTTGAATCTTTGTAAATTCTTACAAGAAGTTATTTTGAAAGTACAGAAGTAGTTTGCTATATTTCTTTTCAACAAAACTGAAATAATAAAACGATACAAAACATACGAGACTGTACACATTACTGAGAAACTATTTGCTGTTTTCCATCATTACAGCGAATGTACGTAACTCTTTCGAGACGGGACGAAATGTTCCTTGCTTTGTCGATAGTATAATTATCACACTGATTTAAGAAATATCGAATTATAACTGTTGCCAAAAAGTAATAAATATGTAACAGTATATAATGTTGCATGTACTAGAACTAGTGATTTGGATCCAAACATGGGCCGGCCGGAGTGGCCGAGCGGTTCTAGGCGCTACAGTCTGGACCCGCGCGACCGCTACGGTCGCAGGTTCGAATCCTGCCTCGGGCATGGATGTGTGTGATGTCCTTAGGTTAGTTAGGTTTAAGTAGTTCTAAGTTCTAGGGGACTGATGACCTCAGAAGTTCAGTCCCAAAGTGCTCACAGCCATTTTAACCATTTTTTGATCAAAACATGGGAAAACAGCCAGTACCACACCAACACCTTCATCAAATTTGACAGTTGCTGCGACGTGCAGTGATAAACACTATTCTTCAGGAATCCGTCAGCTTCACACACGCCCATCTCAGTACCACATCATATACCGTGGCTCATAACTTCATGTAAACGTCATGTAATGCTCCATGGACTAATGATTCCGTCGTGTGTATCAATTTAGGTTACGTTGCTCGTACCTTACGTCCCAGAATTTGGCAGACCCTGTTGGTTAACTGCTCTGGAGAACAAAAGGGCTGTTTGGGTTTAATGCGTTCCTGTCACTTCCATTCCTAAATGGGTCAAATGACTGTGAGCACTATGCGACTTAACTTCTGAGGTCATCAGTCGCCTAGAACTTAGAACTAATTAAACCTAACTAACCTAAGGACATCACACACATCCATGCCCGAGGCAGGATTAGAACCTGCGACCGTAGCGGTCGCTCGGTTCCAGACTGCAGCGCCTAGAACCGCACGGCCACTCCGGCCGGCTCCATTCCTAAATGACATAATTATCTTCCAAGGTTCCGACAGTAAAGAAATAAACGAACACCATATTATGGAAACATTTTATTACTAATAAACTTCATGAAACGCAAAACTTTTGCTCGACTCTAGAAGACGAATGAAAATTCACTGGCTTGTGTATCCAAATGCATCGATAGAGAGCCCCGTTATTCAGCAACAATTACTTTCAGTCTGTAATACAGGCAGTGAGCTCTCTTTCTATGTCCACGTGTTATGTTTGACGTCATACTTAGAGCTATTATCCAGTGCACTAGCAAAATGAAAAATTTTATAGTAGATTATTGACGATGATTTACATTTTGCTTTCAATAAACAAAAACCACAGAGAATTTTAATAGCCGCGTAAAGCACACGGCTGCAGCAAGTAAAAGCAAAATAGACACACTTTCTTTGATGTATTCTCTTTAAAAGATGTCGACTCAGGACTAGTCACAATTCTGTTTACTATTAAAGTATGTATTGAAGTTTCGTGTGTACACAAGGCATCAAGTATGGGAAATATATTATGCAATTTGAAAATGTGTATGACGACCGAATGTTGTGGCGTATGACCTACGTGTGGACATGGTATCTTTGCAGTATGTTACAGGTGCGTGTAAAGAGAATATTGAAGAGTGTCGCGTATTACCCGACTTCGAACGTGAAGTGGCAGACGGGGTAAGCCGCATGGGTTATAGCACATCCGAGATATTACAAGAATTCAGTTTTCTGAGGGCAGCAGTGTCTAGGGTGGATCTTCAATATTGCAGAGACATTGTTTCTACATGAGTAAACTGCCGCGGAGGACTACCACAAGTGTTTAAGGGGCTCCGGAACGCCCTATACTTGCAATGTTAAAACAACGCTTATAAATTACATCTTTCCTCACAAAGTATTTGAGGTAGGAAGTTGAACCTTTTACAGATTATTTATTGGAATATGGGCTACAACTTAACACAGGGATTTTACAAAATTTTAGTTCAGTTATTAAAGATGATTTTTTTTCAATTGTAATGAAAATTCACAACATTTTTTTGCAATTTTTTATTTATATACTCAAAAATATACAGTTTTTTGGAAAAAGGCTGTGTTAAATTATGCAGAAGGTACTGTGTAACATTTACTGAAAGTTTGAAACAAATATGTTTGGAAGATCCTTAGAAAACATGTAATTAGTATGAGAAAATAAAAGTTTTGGGAATCGAGCGACAAAGATTGGATTAACTTTTTAGTGCATTCCAGGTCCATAGGATGGATTATCTTCATCCTCTGCAAACTCCTCCTCCAGCTTCCTCTTGTTCCTCCTCCTGTTTACTCTTGCTTGTATTTCTAGACTCTTTACAGCCCTGTCTGCAGCCCGAAGGCGTTCCTTGTCTAAAGCAAGCATCGCTCGTACCATGTTAGAACCTATCTTCATTCCCATATTTCTAAATACCTTGCACCTTACAATGTTGCCATCATTGAAAGTCGCAACAGCATCATACACACCAAAGTGAAGTGTTTCTATTCCAACAAATACAGTCTTGGGGATTCTCGACCATATAACACTATTTACACATTCATTGGGGTTTTGAGTTTTTCCGTGAATACACTTTTTCAACAGTTCAGGTGCTGCTAAGTCTCTGAAAATAGGTTTTATCACCTCCATTATTGCATGAGGCAGACTATGCTTATGAGTGTACACTTCACCAGTTAGCAATCCTTTGTTATATTTACACCAACTGTCTTCTTCTTTGGGACACAAGCTATGTTGGGGATTTTCATCGTCTTTATTGTTTACAGTAATAACACATACCTTTGGCTTTCCAACATTTCTCCTTTTCTTAAAAGCCTTCAGAGGATTTCTAATAACTTTACTTTTACTCATTATTATACTTCAACAAAACAGAGACTCAAGAAACAGAATTAATTACGAATATTTTCGAGATAACGACAGAGTAAATAAACATGAAAAAATCGACAATCACACCAGCGATATATATTGAACCATCACAGGTTAGCCACAACACATACTTTATCTCACATCACTAAAATGTACCTGATGAACACGGACGTTAATAATAACACCATTTGACAGCAGTTTAACAGCGCCACAGTGGGTCACGCCCATGTAGAACACATTTCAAAAAAAATTTAAAAATAGTTGTTGTCTTCGGAATTGAATAAATTATATATCTATTAAAAGGTAATAGTCTGCAGATTCAGAAAACGCAAAAAAGTAAAAATTGAACTTTTCGTGATTTTGAGCCTTTCCGGAGCCCCTTAACGAACGGAAGTAACGTCGCCTCTGAAGTACCATCCTACACTATGTGATCAAAAGTATCCGGACACTTGGCTGAAAATGACTTACAAATTCGTGGTGCCCTCCATCGGTAACGCTGGAATTCAATAAGGTGTTGGCCCACCCTTAGCCTTGACGACAAGTTCCACTATGGCAGGCATACGTTCAATCATGTGCTGGAAGGTTTCTTGGGGAATGGCAGCCCATTCTTCACGGAGTGCTGCACTGAGGAGAGGTATCGCTGTCGGTCAGTGAGGGCTCACACGATGTCGGCGTTCCAAAACATCCCAAAAGTGTTCTATAAGATTCAGGCCAGAACACTGTGCAGGCCAGTCCATTACAGGGATATTATTGTCGTGTAACCACTCCGCCACAGGCCGTGCATTATGAACAGGTGCTCGATCGTGTTGAAAGATGCAATCGCCATCCCCGAATTGCTCTTCTACAGTGGGAAACAAGAATGTGTTTAAAACATCAATGTAGGCCTGTGCTGTGATAGTGCCACGCAAAACAACAAGGGGTGCAAGCCCCCTCCATGAAAAACACGACCACACTCGCACTACACACGCTGGTAGATGACGTTCACCGGGCATTCGTTATATCCAAACTCTGCCATCGGATCACCACATTGTATACCATGATTCGTTACTCCACACAACGTTTTCCACTGTTCAATCGACCAATGTTTACGCTCCATACACCAAGCGAGGCGACGTTTGGCATTTACTGGGGTGATGTGTGGCTTATGAGCAGCCGCTCGACATGAAATCCAAGTTTTCTCACCTCCCGCCTAACTGTCGTAGTACTTGCAGTGGATCCTGATGCAGTTTGGAATTCCTGTGCGATGGTCTGGATAGATGTCTGCTTATTACACATTACGACCCTCTTCAACTGTCAGCGGTCTCTGTCAGTCAACAGACGAGGTCGGCCTGTACGCTTTTGTGCTGTACGTGTCCCTTCACGTTTCCACTTCACTATTATATCGGAAACATTGGGCCTAAGGATGTTTAGGAGTGTAGAAATTTCGCGTACAGACGTATGACACAAGTGACTCCCAAACACCTGACAACGTTAGAAGTCCGTGAGTTCCGCGGAGCCCCCATTCTGCTCTCTCACGATGTCTAATGACTACTAAGGTCGCTGATATGGAGCACCTGGCAGTAGGTGGCAGCACAACGCATCTAATATGAAAAACTTATGTTTCTGGGAGGGCCTCGATACCTTTGATCACAGTGTATACATGCTAGCACCTAAGACTTGGACCTCAAATGGCTCTGAGCACTATGCGACTTAACTTCTGACGTCATCAGTCGCCTAGAACTTAGAACTAATTAAACCTACCTAACCTAAGGACATCACATACATCCATGCCCGAGGCAGGATTCGAACCTGCGACCGTAGCGGTCGCTCGGTTCCAGACTGTAGCGCCTAGAACCGCATGGTCACTCCGGCCTGCTTGGACCTCAAATATTACCGAAAGTGAACGTACTACTGATGTGTGGTTTACACAAAATGGATTGGCAGTCAATCAATAGACTGTAATAATACTTAGGAAGTGTATTTTTGTGCAAACAGACTTTTTAAATGTAATAATGCCTATCGACTTTATCAGACTTAAAGTAGGGTAAATTGGAGGGTCAGTTGTTTTTGTTGCAGAATTCTTGTGCAAGCTGTTTATGAGGTATTGTATTTTGAAAAGTTCCCACATCGACACCTGTGGTAGCACACACTAAAGACCAAACCAAGTGCAAGCACTAGTTATGTGGATTCTAACCAGTAACGAGACAACTGACCATCACAGATTGTGTTCAGATTGACCACCACCAGAGACAATAGACGCTTCCAGTTTGGTATGGAACGACTGCTGTACACGTGCTAGCATTTCAGCGGAGATGTTCGAGTAGCCTGCAGTAATATGTCATTGTATATCGTCGGGTGTAGTTGGTATGCCTTTGTAGACAGCGTCTGTTAGCTTTTCCCACAGAAAAATGTCTAGAGTCGTAAAATCCGGGAAACTGGCCGGCCAAAGTATAGATCCTCTGTGTCCAACCCACGATTTGGAATCAATTCGTGAGGACTTGCTGTAGTATTCGGTGCACAATGGGTTGGACAGCCATCATGTTGTTAGCACAGCTTTCTCCTACCCTGCAGAGGAACGTCTTCTAGCATTCGTAGAAGATAGTCTGTTAGGAAACCGAAATACTTGTTCAGTGTTCCGTCTATGAGAAACGTGCCAGTGAGCTGAGATGGTTCACTATCACACACCACACGTTTATACTCCATGGATGCTGATGTTCCTCCTGACGAAGTCAATGGGAAATGTCAGCAGACCAGTAGTGCATGTTTCGGTGGTTTACCTGGCCATGATTGGTAAATGTGGCTTCATCTCTAAACAAGGTACATGGTACCTCTGGAGTATCCTGTCGTAATGGCTGTCTATAGAAGTTAACATCATTCTCATCATTCTCATTAACGTTTCCATGCACCTCTCGATGAAGAGAGATGTGATAGGGATGGAACCTATGTATGGAGAATGCGTAGAATACTAGCCTGACTCACCACTTCCTCGTGCGATTGCGTGGGAGCTACGTGCTGATCAACTGCAACAGCAGCAAGCACATAAATTTCCCTGTCTTCTGTCGTCACATATATCCTTCTGTTACACTGTCTAGGTGTTACACTACCACTTTCATGTAATTGGCCGAAGAGATTGATAAATAACTGCCGATGTGGTTGGCGTTTATTGGGATATCTTGCCGCATACGCCGTACAAAAACGTACTGCACTCTTCCCACACTCTTCATACACCATGAGCCTGTCGGCTTCTTCTGCACTAGTAAATCCTATCGTCCACTCGCGAACAATTGCTTGAACTGCTACACACTAACAGACTAGCATGTCGCAATGCACTCAAGGAACACACAAGTATATTGTAAGCAATTATTACAGGTACTAGCAACTACGCAGGCTGAATGGCACAAACAAGTGTCGGTGTGAAAACTTTTCAAAATACGAAACTCGTAAGCGATTCGCACTAGAATCCTGAAACAAACACCACTGAAATTCTAATTTACCCTACTATTAGATTGTTAATGTCAATAGGCATTATTGCATTTAAAAAAAGTGTATGTCTGAACAAATATACACTTTATAAGAATTATTACAATCTGTAGATTGGCTAAAATTATGAGCCCCTGACAACCAATCTATCTATGAAAACAGCATATCAATAGCACTTTCCATTTTCGCAATATTTGCCGTGCAAATTTTAGGTGATTAACCCTGTATACTGAGAGTCGCTTCACCGCGTGTTTGATTCTGGTGCGTCAATTACAAATTTCTTCCGGGGCTGTAAGGAGGCAACTGCACTGCACAGCCTTCAGCAGTTCACGACTGACTCGTGTCCCTTTGCTGACACCTCGACGCAGAGCTCAACGGCTGTCGTGAATTCGTGAACATTGTCACTAGACTATGGAACAGTGGTGGCGTGTAGTATGGTCTGATGAATTCCAGTTTCTGTTGCACTGTCCTAATTGTCGCGTGAGAGTGTGGCATATGCCCACGACGCTATGGATTCTTTGTGTTAACATGGTTATGTCCGGGCAGAAGGTGGTTCAGTTATAGTCTGGGATGTGTTCGCGTGGTAGCAGTTAGGTCCCATTTTAACAGTTGCCGTGACTAATGACAGGTGAACGCTACGTGGTCATCCTTGCAGAACATCTGTATCTCTTTCTGGAGTTAGAGTATCCTGATAGTGCCGGCCTGAGTGGCCGAGCGCTTCTAGGCGCTTCAGTCTGGAACCGCGCGGCCGCTACGGTCGCAGGTTCGAATCCTGCCTTGGGCGTGGATGTGTATGATGTCCTTAGGTTAGTTAGGTTTAAATAGGTCTAAGTTCTAGGGGACTGATGACCTCAGAAGTTAAATCTCATAGTGCTCAGAGCCATTTGAACCATTTTATCCTCATGGCGATACCATATTTCGACATGACATTGTGAACGTCACCCCTCTTTTTTCTCATTCTGGTGGCTTGGCGAACGCTCAGGTGAATCCACGACCACTACATGCCCCCCAAGACTCCCAGTCTTAATCCAGTTGAACATTTATGAGACTCTGTCGACACCCTTGTATGCTCGATGAAAGCACCTACCGCACAAGTTTAGTTAAAAATAGAACTGAAAGATATTTTGATCAATGTCCCTCAAGAACGATTCCAGTACCTCACAGAACCCATGCCTCGGTGCGTTACCGCAGTTTTAGGGCTCCCTGAGAAAAGGCTCTTTATTAACACAACATCCAGTCCCTTCCCACGACTTTTACCTACTCAGTGTAAATGTAACGTGTGAAGTTCATTAAAACCTGTTTCTTCACCTACATTCGTTTCCTCCCCACTTCTTCTTCTTCTTTTTCAGTAGCTCTACAGCCCTTGGTGAGCCTTGGCTTCTTCAACAATCTTTCTCCACACTTCTCAGTTATTTGCTGCTCTTTTCCACCCCCGGACTCCCATATTGCTGATATCCATTATTACCTCATCGATCCATCTTCTTCTAGGTCTCCCTTTTCGCCTAACTGAATGGATCATACCTTTCATCATTTTCTTTGGAATCCTATCCTCTGCCATTCTCTCCAAGTGTCCTAGCCATCGTATTCGCTGTGATTTCACAAATTTTACTATGTCCCTGCCTTGTATTAACTCCTGTAATTCAGCATTGTAGCGTATTCTCCAGCCTTCTTCCTCCCTTATTGGTCCATAGATTTTGCGTAGTATTTTCCGCTCAATGCTTCCTAGAGCATTTTTATCGTGTTCTGTCAACGTCCATACCTCTGAGCCGTATGTGATAACTGGGCGGACTGGGGAATTATATATTAGCAGTTTAGTTTTTCTTGTAACAAGGCTATTTTTGAAAAGCTGCATATTTGCAAAGTAAGCTCTGTTTCCTGCTTGTATTCTTTCCCTTATAGCCTTTCCAATACTGTTATCATTTGTTATTAGGGCTCCCAAGTAGTTAAAAGAGGACATTCCATTGAAGCATTTCCCATTCATGTTTAGGTTTTTAGGGGTTCTTCTGGCCTCAGATTGTGACATTACCATATATTTTGTTTTGTTTTCATTCACTATCAGGCCAATTTTTAAGGCTTCTGTTTCCATTGCCCGGTATGTTTCTAGGAGTGTATAGGTATTTCTTCCTACTATAGCAATGTCTTCAGCGTATGCATATATCTGGCTAGTTTTCATAAATATGGTGTCTCTATTGTTGATTTTATTTACTGCACTATGCAGGGCTATGTTGAATAGGACAGTGGAGAGACTATCCCCTTGCTTCACACCTTTATTAAAGTCAAAGCTATCACTTGTTCTGCTAAGGACCTTTACTTTTGCTCTTGTCTCTGTCATTGTCATTCTGATTAGTCTTATTAATTTAGCACATATACCAATTTCTTTCAGTCCTTTGTATAGTTCTTGCCGATTTATGCTGTCAGAGGCTTGTTTGAAATCGATGAATAAGAAATGCAGATCTATATCATATTCATAGAACTTTTCCATCATTTGCCTTATCACAAATATTTGATCAGTTGTTCCTCTGCCTGGTCGAAAGCCACACTGATATTCCCCTAGTATGCCTTCTGCACACTTCTGTATCCTTTCGTTTAATATACTTGTGAAGATCTTATAAGCTGCTCCTCCCCACTTAGATTCACCAATTCTGCTGACTTGAGGTATCTACATCTACATCTACATCTACATCCATACTCCGCAAACCACCTGACGGTGTGTGGTGGAGGGTACCTCGAGTACCTCTATCGGTTCTCCCTTCTATTCCAGTCTCGTATTGTTCGTGGAAAGAAGGATTGTCGGTATGCCTCTGTGTGGGCTCAAATCTCTCTGATTTTATCCTCATGGTCTCTTCGCGAGATATACGTAGGTTCAAATGGCTCTGAGCACTATGGGACTCAACTGCTGAGGTCATTAGTCCCCTAGAACTTAAAACTAGTTAAACCTAACTAACCTAAGGACATCACAAACATCCATGCCCGAGGCAGGATTCGAACCTGCGACCGTAGCGGTCTTGCGGTTCCAGACTGCAGCGCCTTTAACCGCACGGCCACTTCGGCCGGCAGATATACGTAGGAGGGAGCAATATACTGCTTGACTTCTCGGTGAAGGTATGTTCTCGAAACTTCAACAAAAGCGCGTACCGAGCTACTGAGCGTCTCTCCTGCAGAATCTTCCACTGGAGTTTATCTATCACCTCCGTAAAGCGTTCGCTATTACTAAATGATCCTGTAACGAAGCGCGCTGATCTCTGTTGGATCTTCTCTATCTCTTCTATCAACCCTATCTGGTACGGATCCCACACGGCTGAGCAGTATTCAAGCAGGTACCACATATTGACTTGTGGTCGTTGCTCATTCTACAAGTCAGTCTAAAAGTATGGTCACACTCAGAGCCTGTACGGTGGCCGCTACGTCCGTGGCAACTGATCGCTGATGGTGGTCTGAACAACGGCCATTGGCGGCTTTAATTCAGTGTCCGCTCATCCTTGTACAACATAGGACTGGCATGGAAAAACCATGCGGGCTTTTAAATGGTGCAACTGACGAAGTCTGTCTTGAGTTGCCTCAACTTCAAACGAATTTCTGTGGTATAGTGCTCTCTAGTCATACGGGCTTTTATATGGTGCAACTGACGAAGTCTGTCTTGAGTTGCCTAAACTTCAAACGAATTTCTGTGGTGTAGTGCTCTCTAGTCATTGTGTAAAAGAAAATGCGGACTACCACTCGAAAGTTACGATTATCATTGAGAAAAATAAAATTTTGTATGCATAGAGAGTTTCAGGAGGAAATAAAGACACATTAAGAGATGATGGCATTGGACATTTTGGACATGGACTGCTGTATTCTCGAAATGTTTCTGAGGTGCTAAGTCGTCAATCCAAAATGAGGCCACTGGCGTTGCTATCGAACTTTTTGTGTTTTTGCCTGGAAATTTGTCTTTATGGCGACACAAATTTAATAAAAACCAGTAAACGCAGAGGAAAGTACGAGCAGTTTGTTCCAGACGTGTCTTGCGTTCTAAGCAAAGAAGGGAAAGCAGAAAGGTCGAAGGAGTATATAGATGGTCTATACAAGGGGTCTGTAATTGAGGACAATATTATGGAAAGGGAAGAAGATGAAATGGGAGATACGATACTGCGTGAATATTTTGACAGAGCACTGAAAGATCTAAGTCGAAACAAGGCCCCAGGAGTAGACAACATTCAATTAGAACTACTGATAGACTTGGGAGAGCCAGCCCTGACAAAACTCTACCATTTGGTGAGCAAGATGTATGAGACAGGCGAAATACCCTCAGACTTCAAGAAGAATATAATAATTCCAATCCCAAAGAAAGCAGGTATTGACAGAGGTGAAAAATACCGAACTATCAGTTTAATAAGTCACGGCAGAGAACTGCAGCACCATTCCCCCTTTCAACTACCGAACAAACGCAAGGATGGCTGACTCAGTGTTTAATGTATCTGGGATTGTAAAACAGTTAAGATCCTTAGACGCCAGGAAGGCATCTGGCCCAAACGGTATCCTCGTAAGATTGTATGTTGACTATGCTACAAATATAGCACCATTCTTATCCATCATCTATCAGAGATCATTGGAACAGCAGAAAGTCCTACGGGACTGGAAGAAGGTCCAGGTCATAGCAACCTATAAAAAGTGTAGAAAATCGGATGCACATAATTACCGGCCAATTTCTCTGACATTGATTTGTTGTAGAATCATGGAACATATTTTGTGTTCAGACATAATGACCTTTCTAGACACTGAGAAGCTCATCTGTAGAAACCAGCACGGTTTTAGAAAACAGCGGTCATGCGAGACACAGCTGGCCCTCTTTGTGCATGATATACAATAGGCTCTAGATACCGGCTCCCAGGTTGATGCCATATTTCTCGACTTTCGAAAGGCGTTCCACTCAGTTCCGCACTGTCGCTTGCTCCAAAAAGTGCGCGCTTACGGTCTATCCGATGACATGTGCGGTTGGATAGAATATTTTCTAACGGACAGAGAGCAGTATGTCGTCCTGAATGGGGTGACTTCAACAGAAACAAGCGTAACTTCAGGTGTGCCCCAGGGCAGCGTAATAGGTCCCCTGCTTTTTACGATTTACATAAACGATCTGGTTGATGGTACTGGCAGCAGCATTAGACTGTTTGCCGATGATGCTGTAGTCTACAGGATAGTAGTATCACACGAAAGTTGTGAACAAATCAATGAGAATTTGCAGAAAATAAATGCGTGGTATAATGACTGGCAGTTCTCTCTCAATATTAGTAACTGTAACCTACTGCGTATAGCAAGGCGAAACTCCTCATTAACGTACGAGTACAAAATAAATGCCCAGTCTTTGGAAGCGGTAACATCCGTCAAGTATCCGGGTATGATTATTCGAAATGATCTCAAATGGAATGATCAGATTACACAAGTAACGGGCAAGGCGAACTCTACATTGCGGTTTATTGGTAGAATTCTGAAGCGATGCAGTCCTTCAACAAAGGAAATTGCTTACAATACGTCAGTTCGTCCAGTCTTAGAGTATTGTTCGTCTGTATGGGACCCTTACCAGTTGGGTCTCATTCAAGAGATCGAAAAGGTCCAAAGAAGAGTGGCAAGATTCGTGACTGGTACATTTAGCCACCGCGAGAACGTTACAAATCTCATAGAAAGTTTGAAGTGCGATATACTTGCAGACAGATGACGCGCTAAACGGAAGGGTCTGCTCACTAAATTCCGAAATCCGATCTTCGTCGAGGATGTAGAGCATATGTTATTACCACCAACTTTCAAATCGCGCAGTGATCACATTCAAAGATAAGGGAAAATAGAGCTCGTTCTGAGGCGTTCAGACAGTCGTTTTTCCCTCGTGCGATCCGCGAGTGGAGCAGAGGGGAGGAAATATGACTTTGGCATGAATTGTGCCCTCCGCTACACAGCGCTTGGTTGCTAGCGGAGTATATATGTAGACGTAGATGTAGGTACCACAGCGCTCTCACTGCGATGGGAAGTTGTGGCGAGTGTATGTTACTCCACCTCTGCATCGAGCAACCGTCGGATGTCGGCGTTCAGTCACATTAGCAGGCAGTGTCCGTAGAAAATAGCGGTAGAAGTCCTTGGCTCTAGGCGCCCGTGTGGTTGGTAGGACGTCCAGCAGATAACTCATGCCGACCTGATAGGTGCGAATGTATTGCAGGGGCGGCGCGATATGCCCAACAGAAATCGGTGGCCAGAGAGTATGAGGCACCACCTCCTCGACCAGTGTACCAGTGAGGATGTTGTCCTTGTCCAATGCACGTAGGCGACGCTTCGTCCACAGAAAGAGACCGCGCGCCCTATTTTGCATGTTGATCAGTCGAATGCCGCCCGCATGTCTGGGCAACGTCAGTGTCTCGTAACGGGTGTTGAACATCCTACCATCGCTGATGAAATGGCCAAAGGCCGCATGGAACTTGGCAGCCGCCGTAGCGGGCAATAGGAGAATATCTGCGTAATGATTAAGTTTAGGAGTGAGGTAGACATTCACAAAATGTACCCACATGATCAAGTCAAGTGTTCGAAAGCTATGTAGATGAACTTGCGTGCGGATCATATTAAATAGCCTGTGATACGTAGCTGCTACTATAAGCTGCGCGTTCCCACGGAAGGTCGCTCCCAAACATTTCATCGCTGGGACCTTGGTAATGGGCACTGGCGTACTGATAATCACCATTCTGCCCATATCCATATAGTGATATCCGCAAGTTAATACGGTTCCCGGCCACCTCAGCATAGCGCAGAAGCCACGCGATCATAGTACATATGTTTTCTACCGACTCACCAAGAAAACTACTTCGTCCGCACTGGCACAACATTTAAAATGCACAACACTGCAGAGGTGTATGCCCTGTAAACGCTGACGTAGACCATGAAGTGCAGTCTCGAGGGCAACAACGAAGAGAAAGGTTGAAAGAGAGCAGTCATGTCTCACCGAGCCCTCAATAGTGAATGGTGGCGAGCGGTAGCCATCGACCAGGACAGTGCAAGGGGCGTCGTGGATGAGGCGGAGAAGCACACTACCCGATACTTGAGGACCTTCTCTAAGACAGCCAGCAAGAAATCGTGTACAACTCGATCAAGTGCGTGGTCTACGTCAAACGCCACGACGGCGCGTTCTAAGTGACATACCGACATGAGCGTCACCACATCTGTATAACAGCTTAATGCTGTGTGTATATTATTGCCATTATTCAAATGGTTCAAATGGCTCTGATCACTATGGGACTTAACATCTGAGGTCATCAGTCCCCTAGAACTTAGCACTACTTAAACCTAACTAACCTAAGGACATCACACACATCCATGCCCGAGGCAGGATTCGAACCTGCGACCGCAGCAGTCGCGCGGTTCCGGACTGAAGAGCCTAGAACCGCTCGGCCACCACGGCCGGCATTGCCATTATTGGTTGGCGTATATGACGTCCTTGACAATAGGGAGAAGGCGAGCACGAAGTATGTGTGCGAACAACTTGTAATCCGAATTCACTAATGTAAGAGGCCGGAATTCTTGTGGTCTCACCCTCCGTTAGGTTTTGGTACGGTGATTACCATGCCCTCCAAAAATTACCGAGTGTGTGTGTGTGTGTGTGTGTGTGTGTGTGTGTGTGTGTGTGGGGAGGGGGGGATGGTGGGGGGGTGGGGGGGGAGAACGTCTGGATCCAGGAGTTCGTAACACATCTGCCGCCAAACTTCTCTCCTCAGATGAGAAATGGTGTCATAAAATTCCAGCAGAAGACTATCAGGTCCTGGGGTGACGGCCTCTACGAATGTGTCGTCTCCTTGTGCCCTACCCGAAGGTGGCAGGTCTTACTGGACGTCCTCAACGTCATTTTCAGGCACCTGCGAGATAGAGAGTCCGAAAATAATTTGTGATGGCATGGGAGATGGTGGTGTGTGTCTGCATGTTGCCCGTTCGCTGCAGTAACTGTTGCGATGAGTCTGCGTTCTCTGACAGTGTGACAAAGAAAAGCACGTTCTTCTGTGATGGAATCTTAGAGTCTCGCTTGAACTCACGCGCCTTCCAATCTGGCAGCCGTAATCTACAGGAGCTGTGCCTGTGTATAGTGGACGACCGTTTGGCGCTCTGTCAAAGATCGTTGCGACGCTAATTCCCTCAAGATCGTGTAGTAAAATTCAGAGCGATGACAAGGTGCCCTGTCTCGTTCGTACTCCATGAGCGTGCGGCGAATAGCTGGTTCGGTGCAGTGTGTCCACCACTGTATTGTGGAATCGTACATATGACGTCATCGTTCTCGTTTGTAACAGGTATCAGTGACAGCTAGATGGCAAGCCTCTCCCCGGAGAATGTTCACGATAAGAGTTCATGGTCCTCTACTACGGGTCTACTGTTGTCGCGGCAGGGTCACAGCGCAGATGAAGGCCTGATCGTCGGTGAATACAGTGGGCCAAAGTTCGACACCGACAGTGGCTGCCCGAAGATCGATGAAAACGTAAATCCTGTCCAACCTTCTGGCCGAGTGGCTGGTGAAGTTTATACAGTATATGCGCGTCGTTCTCCGTGGATGATTCTCCATGTATCGGGCAAAGCGAGGTCCCTGACCATCAGGCCGGACAAGGGACATGGTGAGGGTTCAAATGGTTCAAATTGCTCTGAGAACTATGGGACTTAACTTCTGAGGCCATCAGTCCCCTAGAACTTAGAACTACTTAAACCTAACTAACCTAAGGACATGACGCACATCCATGCCCGAGACAGGATTCGAACCTGCGACCGTAGCGGTCGCGCGGTTCCAGACTGAAGCGCCTAGAACCGCTCGACCACCCCGGCCGGCCATGGTGAGGGATCTGATACTTAGAGCGCAAGACACTGTTAAAGTCCCCGACCACCACTAAGTGCTCTGTAGCGCATTGAAACAACTAAGTTACCTCGGTTGACTAATAGATTGTTCGCTCTCGGCAATTCGCAGTACTGAACGTGGCGTACATATTCACAAGGCGGACTGCGCTGATGGAAAATACTGAATATCTGTTACTTCTATGCCATCGTGTAGTAGCATGGTCGTACCACCACCACCGTCTGTAGACGGGCTGACGTAAGACGTCTATCCATAAACATACAGGCGCAGATCAGGTTGTACCTCTTGAAGAAACACGACATCAATGTCCGTCACCCGATTCATGTCCTTTAACAGCTGGGTTTTGATACTGGAACTAATGCCGTTGACATTGACTATGCCTATTCGCTAAACCTGGGTCACTGGATAGTATGCTAAGGTATCCTGCAGTCGTTTAAGCCAATAAGCGCCACGTCGCCCGCCTGACCGTGCCTGTCATCCGACATATATATCTGTTAGTGATTGAGCCGGCCGCGGTGGCCATGCGGTTCTAGGCGCTGCAGCCCGGAACCGCGGTACTGCTACGGTCGCAGGTTCGAATCCTGCCTCGGGCATGGATGTGCGTGGTGTCCTTAGGTTAGTTAGGTTTAAGTAGTTCTAAGTTCTAGTGGACTGATGACCTAAGATGTTAAGTCCCATAGTGCTCAGAGCCATTTGTTGGTGACTGGCCGAGGCAAGATGTCCGTCCGACGGTCCGCCGGCCGCGGACATCATGAGGTCGTTCGAGTTTGACGTCATCCTTTTCCTCTATACCTAGGACGCCCAATCATCAAGTTGGAGGTAAGGTACTTTAGGCGACGGATGAAGTTCATCTGGTTCCCTAGCCCGGAAATCGCCAGGGGGCTCGTTAGTGGGTTAAGCATAGTGAAACTGTCTTTGTCCTTGGGCCGAGGTTGCCAGCAGCGAACCAGGAACAGTTAGAATAGGGTCCACAGCCCAGGCGGCAGAGGGATTGTCTTTATCTTCCTGCAACGTGTTACCATCTTGCGAAGCGTTTCCTGGAGACAGACAGCTGGTCTTTCGTCGTTTGGGAGACTTCTGCTTGCGGGAACGCGTATGTGCGTCCTGTGGATCACGACGAACAGTAGGCACCTCCGAGCTTGAATTAACTTTCAGGTGCTCTCCTTCTTCACGCGGACGAACTGCAGACGGGGTCGCTGCTGGCGAGCACGTCGACGGTTCCGGTCAGGCCATGGCGTCGTTGGCTCGGAAACCGGGCCCGTGGGGGTCGGTAACTGGAACGGAACAACGTCCGCGTGTATCATGTTCCTACTGCCTCAAAGTATGTAATAGGCAGCGTCGTCGGTCGCGATGTAGGCGTTGTGTCTGCACGAGGGATCTGGACGATGCGTCTCTGCAGGCATTCAGAGCGAACATGCCCTTCCTGCCCACACCCCGAACAATTCCGCAGCTGCCCGACATAAATGACGATCGCTCGACAGCCGCCACGTGATTTAGCACCTCCTCGTAAGGCCGCAGTGCGTCCGCGACAAGCGTGGAGGGAACTTCAAATGGCAGCTCGAAGATTCGTACGTTCCGAACACCGAGTCCTGCATGATCGACCGTCACTACTCACACATTACCGTCAGAGTGCCTTAGGTAGTGCGTACTGGGCGTGACACGTTAATTTTATTGTAGCCTTTCTGTACCAAAATGCCCTCGTCGTTCGAAGTGATCTGTTTACACCAATACTACTACCCCCACGAGTAAACAACGGCCCGCTCGCGGGGCGCCGCACAGAGCCCCGTTCACATCCGCTTTGCAACAGGGCTGAGAGCCGACTGACCACCTCAGATATCCGGATACATTTCCGTCCTACCTAAATTCTCAACTTGTCACACGCTAGTAGCATCCATTAACCCCTTTTTTCGCAGTTTTTGACTGAATCCCGCAAGAGTTCGGACGTAGTATGCCTCTGCACTGACATTACCCTTGAGCAGTCCACGCACCAGACAATACAGACACGTATACAGTAAAATCTGTCACGGTAGACAGCTCACGACAACGTCAGTGCGGATACGCACTACGTCCTAACCGTTGCGGGAGTCAGCCAAGAGCTGCGAGCAAAGGGGTTAATGGACAGTGACAAGTTGAGAATTATGGGTGGGTGGGAAGCCTGCCTGGATAGCCGAGGCACCGGCACTTCAGCTCAGTGTGTTCGGTCAAAGGGTTAGCTACCGTCTAAAACTGAGTGAATGGATCAACGATGAACTTGAACGGTTGTCATTAGACATCCGCCCCGAACAAATACAACAAACAAAATGAGATTAAAAAAAGGTGGTTAAGGCGATCGGTCGCGTAAGCGGGAAATCCCGGTTTGAGTCCCCGATCTACCACAAATTTTGACTTGTCAGCGTTGAATTTGTTTCAATGCTTTAATTGCAGCTGTTATCTTCGTTTCTCTTAAAAATGTTGTAAACGTATCTGACTTGTTGAAAGAGTGATTTGCTATTTTCGGCCATCGAAAGGTTTTGTAAAGACTACAGACATGCGTGGATACTTCATACAGTTCACTGAACGACATCCTCGGCCTGCGGGACGCTGGGTGGTCCTTGGGAAGAGTCTTGTAACAGGTGTCGGTGCCGGTGATATATGGAAGGTGCACTTCCTATTAATCACAGTGCTATATACCTGGACTGATGTGTCAGACCACTGCCAATTTCTCGTCACATGGCACCAAAGCACACTTTAGAAACAGAGTATGAGGTAAGACCAGTAGGAAAAGACTTCTAGAAGGTGGGCTGCGAGCAACGGTGGCACTCGCCGAATTTCCTCAAACACCTCCATCCCAACGATTTCTAATATCGATGGTGTGAGGCAAGACACCACAGTATCGATATGTTGAGTTGACTGATGAGAGCATTTTCTGCTTTTCTGTCCGTGGTGGTCATTTCGAGTCCAGCGTCAGTCAGAAAACAAGGAGCGGAATGTGCCAAATTATACCAGGCAGCTACATAAAAAACGGAAAAGAAGATTAATGATTAATGTCCCGTCGATGTCTAGGTCATTAGAAGCGGAGCGTATGCTAAGATTAAAGACGAGTAAGTAAGGTGCGCCCCGGTGGTTCAGGAGTAAAGCGCCAAACTGCCACACTACTCAGAAGGTCGTGGGTTCGATCTCCGATCACTCCAAGGATTTTAATTTGTCTCTTGTTACTTCCTTGACCTCTGGCAATGACTGTTAATGTGAAAAATGCCGAGTTGCCCCATGGTTCGAAATCCACGTGGCAACATCATGCCACCTCCATGCCTAATAAAGCACTGTGGTATAGACAGCTTTAGTTAGAGAAGGTGGGCTCGGGCTTAAAAGTGCTGCCGCGTGGAAATGCTCTTTATGGTTACGGTGTACAAACAGCCCCAGAATCTCTTATTCCCGCACTGGCGGTGGGTAACATTTCACCAACATTTATGCACATATCCTTCTTTATCGTGGCACTTAATTACGTCCAAGATGGTCTTCCGCGCAAGTGATCGCCTTGCTGAAAAAATTTTTATAGATGTATTGTTTTATGCATGGCTGTAGTTCTCAGCAACTGTAGTATTATTTTTTCACAATAAATTTCAGTGATCAGTTGTATATCATATGCAACCGAAGACTGAAATCTATCCTGAAAAAACGGTTATTGATGGAAAGTGCAGATCGTAACGTTCTTGAACTCAAATACCCCAGATTTGCGCTGGTCTACGATCTGCAGAACCGGAGACTCTTCCGTCGTCGGTACCAGCGACGTGGTTCAACGCAGCCTGTGGAATGTTCAACATCAAACAACGGCTTCACGATATTGGATTACTGGACACACCACTGGTCTCTGCATGTCAGAACGTGGACGACGACGATCACCGTCTCACTTGTGCGGCAGCTGAATATGTCTGGCTCCTAGCAGGCAAAAAAATAGCTTGCTACCTCTGTGTACTGCCGCATGTCAGTACACCTAATTTTTTCATTCACCGGCCGGTAGACTACTTTCCGACGATCAATTCACGGGCGGTCATGTGGGTCAAAGGATGGACGGTGAAGTATCTTTATGGAGATCTTGACAAGTCGCGTCCCGACTACTGGATTTTTCTACAAAATGCTCATGACGAGATACAACAACGGCCCGAGTGTTGGAAAACTTCCCCAACTATCTCAGGGAGTATTTAACGATCCGCCGCGAAGTTGTTGTGTGCCCGCCCCATAAGGAGTGCGCGTATAATTTCCAATATAATGGTGAGCACTTTTTTCTTGTTATCTTTTCCCATTCCTGTGGACACATTTGGGCATGGACTGCGCCGACATCTCGACCCCTTCTGGTTTCATCTACAGATTGGCGTTTAAGGGCCACATTGTTTATTTCCTTCCTCCATCGCCAACGATTGCGATGGTAGTGCCGGGAACGCTGTGGCCAGGCCTCATATGTATGACCTCTGCCCACTCTGTCCCCACATGCTACTGCCATGACGGAGGCGTATCGCTTGCTTTTATCCTCCTATTTGTCTCCTATTTCTTCATACTCCTCGCCTCATACTCCTCGCCTATGGTGATACGACTTCAAAATGGTTCAAATGGCTCTAAGCACTATGGGACTTAACATCTGAGGTCATCAGTCCCCTAGACTTAGAACTACTTAAACCTAACTAACCTAAGGACATCACACACATCCATGCCCGAGGCAGGATTCGAACCTGCGATCATAGCAGCAGCGCGGTTCCGGACTGAAGGGCCTAGAACCGCTCGGTCACAACGGCCGGCTGGTGATGCGACTCCAACGTGCTTTGGACAGTGGGTGTGATCATAAATATGTTAATAAAGTTATATTTTCTTTATGTTGTACTGGTAAAAAAATAAAAAAAGTCATGGAGTAGCGGATGAAGAAGAATTTTAGAACAGCAAAGTGACAAACAACTGAAAAGGTCGTGGGTTCGGTCCCCAGTCACTTCTAGAATTTTAATTTGTCGCTTGTTACTTCCCTCACCTCTGCAGTGACTGTTAATGTCAAAAATGCCCAGTTGCACCATGCTTAGAAATCCACGTAAAACTGTAGTCGCACTACAACAGGCTTGGTAAGTCAGTCCAGAGGTCGGAGGAAGGCAACAGCTTACCACCTCCACGCCTAGTAAAACACTGTGGTGTGGCAGCCTTACTTATTTATTTAGGGAAGGAAATCGGCCATTCATATCTCAACATTTGCCCGGAGAAATGTAGGGAAAGCACGGAAAATGTTGATTTGGTGGGGATTTGGAACGTCGGACACCCGCATGAGGTTTTGGGTCTAACCATTGCGTCACCTCGGTACCCACAGGAACAACTCCGGACACAATGAATGAGGAAACGAAGCCTACAGTATAGCCATTTATGAGACGCGAGAGAGACGTGCCGTCACTCCAGCTAGACATTACACTTCTCCCGTTACTCAACACGCTGTCCGAGATATTCGCCAGTTCCATGGGCAGTTCAACAACCTGACTTCTCCCGTTGAACATCTATGAGATATGGTGTGTTGCCATCAAGTGAGGTCTACGTTAGAATCGCTGAACAGTATCGAGCCACCTGCATATCACTTTAATAGTCTGTGTTTTGCTCAAAGCACATTTGTTCAAAAATGGTTCAAATGACTCTGAGCACTATGCGACTTAACTTCTGAGGTCATCAGTCGCCTAGAACTTAGAACTAATTAAACCTAACTAACCTAAGGACATAACACACATCCATGCCCGATGCAGGATTCTAACCTGCGACCGTAGCGGTCGTTCGGCTCCAGACTGTAGCGCCTAGAACCGAACGGCCACTCCGGCCGGAAGCACATTTGTGATAGATGTTTCACCGAGTCGAGTGGTTGAGGCAAACCGCCAAACAGTCGCATCTCTTTCGCGAGCGCTACGTGCTCCATGTGTGGCATGCATGGTAGCTACATGTAGACGAATGTTTGGCTACTTCCATCACTCCAATCTGTCAATTACAAAGCAAAATATACAAACTGAGTAGTCCACGTGCAACATAAGCAACATCAAGGATGCCACGTGCTCAGTAGCGCCGTGGCCCCGTGGTTAGCGTCAGCAGCTGCGAAACGAGATGTGAAACGTCCCCTTAGAACAATTATACAGGACTGTGCTTAAACTGACAGCAACGCAATCTGACTTTAAATAATCTCTACAAGAGAATGGCCCTGACTAACATTAACCTGTACTTTTCACAAATCACTTACCTCACAAAAATCTTGGTTACTCCCACTACTGCAATACAGCAAGCGCCACTACTGCCAGCTAAATAAAAGATTCAAACTATGGAAGGCACTAACTACTGATAGGGATAGTTAGCAAATGAAAGATATTAATAGAGAACAAACAATGTATTTACCTTGATATCATCATATATATATATATATATATATATATATATATATATATATATATATATATATATATATATATATATATATATATTCTGACAAAGTACTTTGAAAAACTGCTCAACACGGACCCCCCCATGGAAGAAATGATGACAGAAACGAGCACATACAATCCAGATAGTGAACCTCCAACTCTAGAAGAAGTTAAAGAAATAATAAAGTCACTCAAGAATCGTAGAGCACCAGGAGAAGATGGCATCATCGCGGAAATCTGGAAGTTACAAGACCCAGAACTCACCAAAGACATCCACAGGACCTTGGAAGACATCTGGAAGACCATGAAAATTCCTGACGACTGGAAAACTGCCCTGATACACCCACTACACAAAAAAGGTGACAAGACTAACCCGAACAATTACAGAGGAATATCCCTATTACCGGTCACATACAAGATCCTCTCTAAAGCTTTACTGAACAGACTAGAATGCCAAACCGACCACTTGATTGGGGAATACCAAGCAGGCTTCCGTAAAGGGCGGTCTTGTGCGGAACAAATTTGGAACCTGAAAATGATTTTACAACACAAACAGAACCTGATCATTACCTTTGTTGACTTCAAAAAGGCGTACGACTCTATCGACCGGAAAACTCTCTTCAAAATTCTAGCAGAATACAAAGTAGACAACAAAACACGAGCTATCATAGAGCAAACTTTAACCAACACGACCTCCAAAGTAAAGTTCTGTGGGGAACTATCAGAGCCCTTTGAAATTCGCACAGGTGTCCGACAAGGCGATGACCTCTCACCTCTCCTTTTCAATCTGGTGTTAGATAAGGTCATAAAAGAATGGGAAACATCACAACAGGGGATAACCTTAGGAAACCTACAGATTAAATGCCTGGCTTTTGCAGACGATTTGGCGATTGTCACGAAAGGTATAAAGGAAACAAAAGACGCTATTGAAAAACTGCACGAAATCGCTGCCAAAACTGGACTACAGATCTCTTACGAAAAGACACAGTTTATGAGCACAAAGAAACTCTCATCTCTGAACACAAAGTATGGCACGATTTACAAAACGGCAAACTTCAAATACCTCGGTGAAACACTACAAATGAGTGGACATAACAGAGACTCAAACGAAGAAAGAAAGACTAAACTGGACAAGGCATACAAAGTAGTGTGGAATCATTACAACAAGAAGTCTATCTCACAAAAAGCCAAATTACACCATTACGACACGGTGGTGCTCCCCGAGGCACTATATGCAGCAGAGACCACACTAATCCTAGGGCATACACGTATCAGACAATTAGAAAAAGTAGAACGGAAAATACTTAGGAAAATATTTGGCGCAACTAACAACAATGGAATATGGATCAAGAAACCTACAAAGGAACTGTACAAACATACGGAGACAATCACAGAAAAGATTAGAAAACGCAGACTACAATTCTATGGACACCTATACAGAATGCCATCACACAGGCTGACCAAACAGATCTTTGACTGGGTAACCACTAGAAACAACAAATGGGTGGCAGAGGTAGAAAACGACCTGAACCAGCTCAACATAACAGCAGACACAATAAACGACAGAATAAAGTTCAGAAACATCATTAAGAAAAGTAAACTACATGAGATACAATGCGACAAACGAACAGGCATAAAATGGACCGAAGAACGCAAGCAAGATCACAGCCAGAAGATGAAAGAAATATGGGCAACCAAAAAGGCAATCAAGATGAAGCCGAAGACACAAAGCCGACAAGAAGCATGGACAGAGGACCGGAAACAGAAACACAGCGAGCGAATGAGGGAAGTTTGGGCAGCAAGGAAGGCAGCAAAAGGAACTGGCCATGTAGTTTAGTCCAAATGCGCTCTTTAAGGGCAAAACACCAATAAAATATATATATATATATATATATATATATATATATATATATATATATATAGCAGTTCAAGACAAATTTCAAAACTCCGCCATCTCTCTCCCCACATCCACCACTGCTGGCGGCTCACCTCCAACTGCGCAACGCTACGCACTGTTCACAGCCAGCTGCCTAGCACTACAATGGCGAGTATTACAACAATGCAAAGCAGCCACAGACTGCACACAGCACAGCCAGTGATTTTCATACAGAGGTGGCGTTACCAATAAAAAAAACCTAAACAGCCTACTTACAGATGTCCTGGGTTCAAGCCTTCCTACGAGTGAAATATTTATTTTTTTATTTTCAGTTTATGTCACAAACTCTTATGTTTTCATCACTTTTTTGGGAGTGATTATCACATCAGCAAGAAAACCTAAATCGGGCAAGGTAGAAGAATCTTTTAACCCATTCACCAAGTGTAAAACTTAGGTGGGTCGACAACATATTCCTGTCATGTGACGCACATGCCGTCACCAGTGTCGTATAGAATATATCAGATGTGTTTTCCTGTGGAGGAATCGGTTGACCTATGACCTTGCGATCAAATGTTTTCGGTTGCCATTGAAGAGGCACGTCCTTTCGTCTACTAATCGCACGGTTTTGCGGTGTGGTCGCAAAAGACAGATACTAAACTTATTATAGTGAACAGAGACGTCAGTGAACGAACGGACAGATCATAACTTTACGAAAATAAAGAAAGTAAACTAATCACTCGAGGGAAGACTTGAACCAAGGACCTCTCGTTCCGTAGCTGCTCACGCTAACCACGGGACCGCAGCGCTCCTATGCTCACGTTCTCCTTGATGTTGCTTATCTTTCACATGGACTACTCGGTTTGTATATTTTGCTTATTTTTTCATAGTTCCACACAACTTCTTCCTGTTTTCTCGATTGATCTGTGTTCAGTTTTTCATGGCCTATCCACTGTGACAACTTATAACTAAATCTGAGGGGGGTGCGATGTGGAGGTTCCCTTGTGAGGGTTACTGAGGTTGACAAATAATATCAATAAAAACTTTTTCACTGGTGCAAACGTACTACACATCCCTGATTTTCTAAGTGTGCAACTGAATGGAAATCATCGTTATATCATATGTCCACAATGTGAGATCACTCTCACGCACATAGATTTTGTAAAGGCCACATAATCTATAAAAGAGGACTTCTCTATAATAGCGTATGAAATCGCTTCCATTACGTATGGCGGCAGCGGCGGGGTGGATCAGTGGTGTAGCGGTTTCTAGAGATCATGGAGGCTCCTGTGACCTGTTTTTAGGCGGGACGTACAATCGTCAGTTTGACAGGGAAACAGTAACAACGCAACGTGATTAGGAGAAACCTCCGAAAATGCACATTTTTGCTTGTAAATCATTCAGCATATCGCCCACTTTCTGAAGATTTACGTCACTCATACTCTGTCATCCCACCGATGAGACTAACTGATTAAAATTCTCGGTCATTTTGTTAATAATTAAGTCATTAGAGGAAATAAAATAGGAAGTTATCTGAAATAATAACCGGAATCTAAGTGGAGGGCTTTGTAATGAAAAATAATGCATAGAATGCTAGTCAAATTGTACCAGGAAACTTCTGATTGAAAGCAACTTTAAAAGACAACAGCAGTGTTTACACTGCGAGCATGAAGCACAATTGTATGACGAGCAAGAAGATCGCGTAGTTTCCTTGTTCTCGTTTGAAGTTGCGTTTACTAAATATATATTGAGTAACTAATTATTTAACATCTTCATTTTATAGCAGTCAGACAGAAACACAAACCTTTCTGCATTAACGGCGAGAGTTTTGGCCTGAGACATAACAGAACAGGCGCCAGTAGCCAAGTCAGCCTGCAGAGGATGCTCACAAGCTGCTAACTGCATATACACAACTCCATACTGAGACCTGAACATGTCACTGTCATAACTTTCAGTGTGTCATTCCTCCGTCAAGTACCCAAGATCGCATTCATGGTCTCGTGTTTTCCTTTCGTGTCTTTACGGCTTACATGTACCGGCTGTCTCTCCTAAGAGTCGTCAGAAGCATTCTCTCTTGTGTTTCATCGGGTATTTGTAGTTTCGTTTTTGCAACGTTTAGCTCTAGTCAGCCCAAACAGTAACTGCTCATCACGCCTTTCATGCAACGGCCAGCGTCAACGGCAAGCGTCGCTTTGTTTCTTACAAACAAAATTATTCTTAAATCGGAATTTTACTTGCCCAGTCCATAGAGCGGTCCCAAATTAGTCTAATGCGATGTTCATTTTATCGCTCCGCATGAACAGGGGCAGTATACCTCGAAGAAGCGCCGCGTGCTTGGCCGTAATAGTCAGCGCGGGTCCAAGGCAGTGCTTTCGCTGCTTGTTTACTGGTTATTCTTCGTGTTTTACTAGCCCTGAATACAATGCGATAATCGAATATCGCGTTAGACTAATCTGGGACCGCTCTATCGAACGGGCACGTAACGCTCCTCTCTAAAAATCATTTTGTTTGTAACGGGAACAAACTTACGCTTACGGCGACGCTGGGCGTCACGTAAAAGACGTGATAAGCAGTATCTGTCTGGGCTGTCTCCGGCTACGCAGTGCAAAAACGGAATTGTAAATATCTTCTGATACACCAGAGAAAATTCGCCAGACGTCTCTTAGAGAGGCACCCGGTACATATAATGTCTCTTTCTTTGACTCTTGTGATAAACTGGTAGTTAGTACAGCTGTTCTGTCGCACTGGACAATTTATGATGTACTGTGAACGGCGCAGAAACTGTTCAAGTGTTGCAAGAAGTCACCAATTCGTTATTTATCAAAATAATTGCAGTGAAGCTGCTAGCATATTAATATCACTGCAGCTTCTTGGTTGGTGCTACAGCGCTGTGGGGCTCACGTTCCTGACGATAACACACAGGGTCTCTTCAGCTTCTCAGATGTCTCATAAGGCTGAGTGGACGATATTCCATATCACAATCGAACCTTGGACCTTATCATCTGTAGCTAGCAAAGTCAATTACTATGTCACGGATATATTCGCTATTTGTGCTGACTCTCCATGTATTAACGACACGGCCGGCCGGGGTGGCCGAGCGGTTCTAGGCGCTACAGTCTGGAACCGCGCGACCGCTACGGTCGCAGGTTCGAATCCTGCCTCGGGCATGGATGTGTGTGCTGTCCTTAGGTTAGTTAGGTTTAAGTAGTTCTAAGTTCTAGGGGACTGATGACCTTAGAGGTTAAGTCCCATGGTGCTCAGAGCCATTTGATTTCGATCTTGGTTTCTAATATTTAAGTATTAAAGTTAGTAACTGAGTACATATCTTGAGCAAGCGTAAGTTCTGGGGCGCACCCTGACTGTAGATATCACTGTGAAGTGGAACCACGAAGGAACAGCCACAGCGAAACAAAGACCATGAAGACTTCACGAAGTGACGGATAGGAACCATCGAGCATTCCGGAGGGTGGGTGTAAAAAATCGCTTGAAAACGGCGGAAGGAATCAATCATTGGTACCAAAGTGTTACCAGTAGTCTAGCTAACACAATGGGAACTTAAAACGAATGAAGTACAATGGCCAAGCAGCGTCCCATAAGCCATACATTTGTGTAGTCAGTGCTAAGCGACGTTTGAGGTGAGAGCGACACCACCAGACACCGTGAGACTAGGAACGAGTGATTTGGAGTGATAAATCACGCTATGTCCTGTGCTAATACGTTGGAAGGGTTTTTGTCTGGCGAATGCCTAGACAACGTTACCTACCATCATTCGCTTTGCCATCAGTGTAGAACGAAGGAGATGGTTTTGCGGTGTGAGGGTGTTTTTCATTGTGGTGCCCTTACTGTGAATAGTAAAACACTAAATGCAGAAGAATATGAACACATATTACAGCATTGTGTACTCGTACAATAGAGGAACAGTCCGTAGGCGATGGCTATTTGTATCAGTAAGATGGAGCACCCTTTCATGAAACAATATCTGTGAGGCAATGGGTTGTTGGCAATAACAGTCTTGAAGTGTACTGGCCAGAGTCCCGACCTGAACCCATTGGGATATCTTTGTCACGAATTAGAACCTCAGTTTCACACCATACCCCAGCGTCCAACATCACTACTTGCTATGGTTTCTTATGGAAGAATGGGCTGCTATTCCTCCACGGACTTTCAGACACCCACTGAAACCGTCTTCAGTAGAGTCCAAGCCATCATGAAAGTGAAGGGTGGACAAATTCCATACTGAAGTCCAATAATAGGTGTTTACGTAATTTCGATGGGGTGGTGTAGGTTTCAGGAGAGCCATTACATTTCACATGCGCTTTCAAGTAGGTGACTTAAGAGTTAGACATGTTAATAATATATTTTACTGTATAGTTTCTCATATTTGCCAGAGCAAAAACCGTCAATGAACATACCCTTTTATAAATCATTGATACATGTTTAATATTTTGCTTGTGTGATTTTAATTGCTTGCTGGTTATTAATTTAGTGGAGTAGACAACAGTTCTTAACCGTTTGTCCTTGCGACCGATTTTAAAATACCTGCCTCTTTTCTAAGCTCCTTTCCGATTTCTGTGCCATTCATGGGGATCTGGACTATAACTTTGGTGCCATGGGTAGCCTCACCATATAACCAGAATTTCTTTGGGCTCTAAGAAAGGTATTCCAATAAGATTCTGCTACAGAGGTCGTCGAAGGCTTCACACATTCTCCTACTGACAGCCAAACGTGTCGCAGTTAACATCTCTGTATCAATAGCTCTGAGCTTGGTTTGACACCTACTACTCAGTAGTCACTGTTTCTTTTACAGTTTCGTTTCAGAGACGGTATCCCCTACAGGGTCCCTTGCGCCATCAACTTTTCTACTACGTATGAGGGCTTTCTGAAAAGTAATACCTCCGATCTTTTGATGTGAAACCCTTAAAACTTTTTAAATAAAACAAACGCTATTAATAACCTAATCTTCATTCTTCTATATATTTATTTCTTTCCATCGTTACTCTGTCGAAGAACACATTTCTCCCAACGAGAGGCCAGTTTGTTGATACTGTCACTGCAGAATTTTTGACTTTGTTGACCGAGCCACAAACTCACATCTGCTTGCATGTTATCAAAGTGTCAAAGTGAAGTCCACGAAGATGTTCTTTAAGTTTCGGAAAAGATGAAAATAAAGTCGGAACTGTAAGGAGGGTGATCGATGACAGTGACTCTAAGGCGTCGAATTGCTGCAGATGTCGCTGCATTCGTGTGTGGCCTGGCGTTTTCATGCTTATGAAGAGGATGCTCCATGTCTGCAAGAACTTTTCGAATTCGGAACTCGACTACAGCACGCTTTTTCTCACGCACCGACATAGTTATGTTACACACGCCATGTTACAAGCCACAATTCTGAGCTCTCTAATGGCAGAGAGCTGCGACTATATAGACGTGAAGAATAAGGATACAAAATGTTAATAACGTTTGTTTTACTTTAAAATCTTTAAGAGTTTTTACCTAAAAATTCGTAGGCAAAAGCACGCCCTCGTACGTATCTATGGCACTCTTGTTCCACTATTCTTCCAACCTGGAGTTAGAGTTCCTCTGGATGCTTCTGCTTCTGCTTCGAGTGCTTCCCTGAAATATGACACGAATGGCTCTTTATCTAGATGTGGCTCATAAAGACAATTTTCTTTGACAATTTTCTGTTGGATCTAATTGTTAGCTGCTGGAGGTGCTACTAGAAGAAACGGATATGTATTCTGCTGAATACACTTCAGCATTGGATTTTGGTGCGACTTGCTGACCTTCACATCTTTGAACTGATACTTATTCCAGTTAATTTTTACTTCTCTTAAAAATATTTCTTGACGCCGTTTGGCGTGTTTTCCAGTCTACCCACTTAGAAAATTTAGTGATAGAATCACTGTTATTTGATATAATCCTGGTAATGTATGCGTCAACTGACAAAATGGCCGGTAAAGCGGTTTGCTGACCACATGCCCCTCCGCATCCAGTGACACCTGTGGGCTAAGGGTGACACGGCGGCTGATGGTTACCGTTGGACCTTCATGGCCTGTTCGGACGGAGTTTAGTTTAGTTTTAATGATGTGTGACAGTAGCGATTGATTCAATGAAGCTCGTGCAGAATGTGAGCACGATAATGTGATTTGACTGAAATTCGCTCTGTTAACAGAGAAGCATGATGAGGACTACGCCATTTCCACTATTCATCAGTAAATTCCCTCTCGATGCCTGCAACAAGTGAAGACTGCCTTGGGGCATAGTCCTTTTGTGAGAAGCGCTGGATGATCTGCAGAAGTTTCGAGAGATGCTAGAACAGTCTAAAAGTGAGTGCACCAAATTTATTACTTATAAATAGGCAATGTTTCTTCTATTGCATCAATATCAGTAGAAACGTTCTCGAACAAAGGGTTGGTAAGAGCTGCTTGTAAACGCAGGGCAACAACTGGGAAAGGCTAAAGCCACATTGTAATTCTTTTGAAGTGCGCTCATTTTACATAGGAAGTGGTTCCCAGAAAACTCTCTTCGGCACGCAATGGAACATTGTTGCAGTGTGTGACATCCTTCCTAGGTCAAAATGACACACGAGATTTACAGATTTCCAAACCAAACTGCCAATGCAAGGTACGCGACACTATTTCCGCGAGTGTAAACTCCGCTTGGGAATTACAAATACGGAATCAGAAAATGTAGGACACCTCGGAACCGATCTTTCCATGTACCGTTCATGGCAGCCTGAAGGCTCTGGTACTTGCCACCTCCTGTCATAAACACGATACTTCGCAGAGAATAACTTACTGTCTATGACACCTAGTTACAATTTAAAATGAATAAGTCTGACTTCTGTCATTGTAGAGATATATGCGGATGACCTTATGCCTTCTGATGATTATATTGGCCAGTACCAACATTTTCATTTTGAAGTATTCTGTTCGTACTAAAAGAAAATCGCTGAAACTAGGAGATGTTAGATTAGATGCATCATATCTATTTTTCAGAGAAACTACACTACTTTCTCAGCGGACAGGACCAAGTAAGCTAAAAACGGAGCATTTAAACCAGGAGACGTACTGCATTCTTTGCATTAACAACCGTGAGAGCACTGAGGAGCCACAATTGTAACTAGAAGTCTCATTAACACGCCTGCAGAACTGAAGCACAAGTGTTTATCTAAAGGAAGATTGTCATTTACCGGCTGAGTTGTTCTGAAAGAATTTCTTATTGACTTTAGAGACAGAGGTGCCATTAACAAAATTGTGAGGCGGTTGAAAGCTGTCCTTGTTGGCCTGCGGCATAACTTTCCCAAGCTTTTAGGCCGGAGAGCGTCTGTGTGGCTCTCGGCTGCAGCCCTTAAGACTGTAACCTGTGTCAAAGTGAAGTGGCTGCCGGGGCGGGCCGCGTAACAAAACTTGTTCTGTTCCCAGCGTACGACCGTCCACAAGCTGTCGCTGTTCTCTGGTGTGTTGAGTGAGTGTAGCCACGGTTACACATTTTCATATGGGTTTACCTCCAACAAATCTTCTGAGCATACCACAGGAGTCCACAGAGGAACAATGATATTGTAACGTACACGTACAATTACAACAAAAAGAATCCTTACGCAATCAGCATCTGAAAATTTTGCTTTCTTTCACGAAAGGCAATAAATAGTGCAGGCTCCTTTATTTTGCGGGGCGGAAACGACAGGTGTTGTTAGTGGTTACTGCAGTAATGTTACGAACGCTTCTTAACGGTAATGTCTACATTTAGCTACAGTGCGCTTTGTCGCATCACCGGCCACAAGCCTTTAATAACAGGTAAACTGTTCAATAGTGAATAGTCAGCCCTGTAAACCTGTATCGCTGACAACAGAGTAGGAGAACGGTACAGAGGTTACTATTGTCTTAGTAGATACTGTTAGGTCGTCAGATTATTGGTGTTTCTACAGCTAATAACAATATTCACTAAATCACGGCCACGATTACAGACCTGTCCACAGGCCTATCTGCAATCAGACACAGGCATTGAGATACAGCAAGAACAATAAGAAAAGGAAAGCACAGCTGACGATGTTTTCGAAATAGACTAATCATAATGAAAGAATATAAGTTACTTCTAGATGATTTTTCCTATTCTCATTCTAGGGTGTCTTCAAGTTTCTGAAGAAAAATAAATATGAAGGATATTGCGCTCTCAGAACTACAAGAACCTTCTCCAAACAGCTTTAATATGAGCTGAACGTTACTGACCACTGTATGCCCTCTAGGAAATCGATATTTTATTTCTGTCCATTGACGGTGAACCAAGAATAATCTGGCCGTCATGCTACACGACACTTCTATCGACCAAGTACTCCTTTCGGCTCGTTGCGCAACTCTCGCTAGAAGCTGACGTGTATCTGTGTAGATGAATTCCTATTCCTTCGTCACTGTTCTCAGACACACATTTTTTTGTTTTTAGAATATAATTTTATGCACGAGAATTTAAACAAAACTGTCCTCTGCCCGATGCTCCAAGGTGCTGTACCATGTATGGTCCTACCGGACATTATATTATATTGATTTCTCCAATTTACCGAGGGATTTACAGGGAGACCTACAATTCAACTTGTGGAAACCGTGCCATAATGCAAACTGATATTTTTTCCGTACTACGCCGAGAAGTGAAACCAGCATTAAGTTAAAGATAAAAATCCTTTAAGAAGTTGCAAATGGTTCAAATGGCTCTAAACATTATGGGACTTAACATCTGAGGTAATCAGTCCCTTAGACTTAGAACTACGTAAACCTAACTAACCCAATGACATTACACACATCCATGCCCGAGGCGGGATTAGAACCTGCGACCGTAGCAGCCGTGTGGTTCCGGACTGAAGTGCCTAGAACCGCTCGACCACAGCGGCCGGCTAAGAAGTTGCAATTCCAACACCTTTGCACTCCAAGAACCAGTGCTGCAGTGTAACCAGTTCCAAAAGTTCTGAGGGAAATGTGTGTCTTCGCAGTAGATTAAGACCGGCAGTTCTTCTCCCAAGTTATTAACATAGTCGATGCCGAGTGATAAACTGTGGATATCACCATTTATAAACCTTATTTTGACATGATATGAGATCCATCGCATATACAGGGTGAGTCACGTAACATTACCGCTGGATATATTTCGTAAACCACATCAAATACTGACGAATCGATTCCACAGACCGAACGTGAGGAGAGGGGCTAGTGTAACTGGTTAATACAAACCATAAAAAAATGCACTGAAGTATGTTTTTTAACACAAACCTACGTTTTTTTAAATGGAACCCCGTTAGCTTTGTTAGCACATCTGAACATATAAACAAATACGTAATCAGTGCCGTTTGTTGCATTGTAAAATGTTAATTACATCCGGAGTTATTGTAACCAAAAGTTGACGCTTGAGTCCCACTCCTCCGCTGTTCGATCGTGTGTATCGGAGAGCACCAAATTACGTAGGGATCCAAAGGGAACGGTGATGGACCTTAGGTACAGAAGAGACTGGAACAGCACATTACGTCCACATTCTAACACCTTTTTATTGGCCTTTTTCACTGACGCACATGTACATTACCATGAGGGGTGAGGTACACGTTCGACGGGCGTTTCATAGGACGTGGAGGACGCATAAATTGGCAAGTCCGTTCTCCTGATCTTACACCCATGGACTTCTTTCTGTGGGGTACGTTAAAGGAGACTGTGTACCGTGATGTGCCTACAACCCCAGAGGATATGAAACAACGTATTGTGGCAGCCTGCGGCGACATTACACCAGATGTACTGCGGCGTGTACGACATTCATTACGCCAGAGATTGCAATTGTGTGCAGCAAATGATGGCCACCACATTGAACATCTATTGGCCTGAAATGTCGGGACACATCTATTCCACTCCATAATTGAAAACGGAAACCACGAGTGTACGTGTACCTCACCCCTCATGGTAATGTACATGTGCGTCAGTGAAAAAGGCCAATAAAAAGGTGTTAGCATGTGGACGTAACGTGCTGTTCCAGTCTCTTCTGTACCTAAGGTCCATTACCGTTCCCTTTGGATCCCTACGTAATTCGGTGCTCTCCGATACACACGATCGAAGAGCGGAGGAGTGGTACTCAAGCGTCAACTTTAGGTTACAATATCTCCGGATGTAATTAACATTTTACAATGCAACAAACGGCACTGATTACGTATTTGTTTATATGTTCCGATGTGCTAACAAAGCTAACGGGGTTCCATTTAAAAAAACGTAGGTTTGTGTTAAAAAACATACTTCAGTGCATTTTTTTATGGTTTGTATTAACCAGTTACACTAGCCCCTCTCCTCACGTTCGGTCTGTGGAATCGATTCGTCAGTATTTGATGTGGTTTACGAAATATATCCAGCGGTAACGTTAGGTGACTCACCCTGTATACGGTACGCGTATTTCTCTAAATGTATTTTCCCTTTTTTCCTTTTGTTTCTGTGAAAAATGGTCACCAGAGGTGTTGCAGCAATAATCGGAGAATACATCATTCTGCGTTCTTTGCTTTTCAAACTCTTTTCTTCACATTTGGGAGAAATTCCCGACATTTGTATTAGAAGGCTTCGCTTTAAATCATCCGCCATATTAATAAAGCATCGAAGACGCTACAATAAGCGCTATGCACCAAGTGTGCTCTCATTTTAAGAAATTCCATGAATATCTACTACGTAACTCCTCAGTAGTCTTGCTTTAATACGTAGGGTAAACCTTGGTAATTTCGTGTAGATTTCTGTTTTAAGTTAATTTAAAGTACATAAAAAATATTTTGAAAGACTGCTGAATTACATATGTAAGCCTGCCCTTAAATGCATTACTCAATATGCACGATGTCGTGATTAGTTGATTCTACATTCTCTCCCTTCTGATTTCATCAACTAAGAATTTCGTGATACCCCTTGGTAAGTTCGTGACATTACCTGGGTAATTTCGTGATAATGCATTAATTAAATAATGAAAGCATTGTATTTCTATAAAAGATTTTATTTTGACAGTTTACGACATTGAGGCTTATTTATGATAACAATGATAAAGTACTGACGAAGTAATGAGCAAAAACACTGAACTGAATTTACTGATTAAATGAAAGCCTCATTTTAGTCTTCATCAGAAAGGTTTGGACACTTGTTGCAGCTAAAAACGTCCTCACTCTCTTCAAAAGTATGTTGACACTTCGAATGGTACCACATTAAACAAAAACTACACTGAATCCATAGTGCCCCTGATGTTTTCCTCGCGTCTTCTAAATAACTGTGGCCACAGGATCCACATTTATTGTCATCTTTCGTCCTCTTCTTAGTCACTCCAGAGCTGCTGGGTTTCGGATTTAATATATCTTCCGTTCGTGGCCTACGTATAAATTAATAAATTTCATTAAAATAAATAAACATCAACTCAAAGGAACAACTGCCAACTCTGTTAACGAAGCACGTGAGATAATATTTTAGAAAATGCATAGGCCTACCTCTGGTTCTTTTGGGAGCTGCTTCTTGAACTGGAGTCAGACATTTTGCCTTGCTATCTGTCTTTCTCCTCCGCTTGCATTTGTTCTCATCATCTATTAAGACAGGGAGAGCAAGAAGTTCATTCAACTCTGAATGAATTTCTGAATCATCTAATGTTGGTTCCAGATTGTCTTCTGCAGTTCTGTCTGTCAGTTTTGATTTTGCTATTGCCTCATCAGTCAGAGCGGCAGGATGAAATGGGTGGGACACTACAGTGTGTGATTTTCACCTCGATCAGCAAACGTTCTGCTATATACATACTTTTTGCCAACTGCTGTAACAATCTTGAATGCTTTCACCACATATGAGAGCCCTGTCTCATCACAATTCCATACTAGAGCTGGACGATCTTGAACTCCTAGATCTGTGACTAATGCTTCTAATTTTTGATAAAAGTCAGTAATTATTGACCTATTTCCCGTTGAAGACCTATAAGCAGCTATATTTTCAGGCACTCTTAAGGTAAGCCCATAACGTGTTTTAAAATCTTTCCACCACCAGTCCCCTGCAGTTTGTTCTTCTTCTTTGAAGGGATGTTTCCTACCAGTTGCTGTAGCTAGCTTATATGCCAGTTTTCGAATCTGAATTACAGTCAGTCCGAATCCTAATTCCTGCATGGAAAGTATGTAATTGCATATTCTTTGTTCCATTTGTACAGGTAAAGAAAACGGTTTCCGTAATTTAGGTACGCCTACACATTCACCTTCAGTCCTGCTCAGAAAATCTTTCAAGGTAGACCATGGCACTTCACATTGCTTTGATGCCTTGCAAATTGAGTACGTCTCCTCTTTTACCAACCTTGCTGCTGTAATAATATTTGGGTTGTTGGCATATTTGCGATATTTTGGAGGCATCTAACATGCAGAAGAAAAAAACTGTTCGAGATAGCTTGGTTAATTCGTGATACGTAAATTAAACATATTATCTGGTTTAAAATGAAGTGGTCTATCTATACCACGGGTATGCTACTACAAATAATTAAATATCCACTTTTAAATAAGTTTATTAGCCAGTATTTGCGAAGACTGTCTAGAGTGGCGCAAGATGGCAATTAACATGCTAAGATTTTTACAAGCGCAGCTAAGGCTATTACGTCGAAACTAACGAACGCAAAAACACAAACCTTAATCAGAAAAAATTATTTATATCACATGAACAACTGTGCAACATCACAAAATGTTACCTTGTTAATATGAGGAGTAATCAGGACTTTGAGAACACGTGGGATTCTGCAGCACGAAAGCGAAAGACAACTACCTCCAACGGAAGAAAACAATTCGCTGTGCTGCAAAGGTCGCTGGTGGCGCGGCATGAAATGCCGCTGCAGGTAGGGGACATGTGCTGCTGTTTGTGGGTCAGCGACTGCACTTCTAGCGTGGTTGATAAATACGTGAAGAGGAATCTACAAAGTATCACGAAATAAGCAATGCCACGAACTTACCAAGGTTTACCCTATCTAACGCCCCGTTATTCCACTTTATACGTTTATCGTCTTTCGTTCCCCGCCCTGCATCATAATACGATCCTATACCGATGAGAAAGGTCCTGTAGATCGAGTGCAACTGGCAGGCGGGCACTTCGGCCAACGAACAGCTGTGTTAACAATGCGGAACGTGCGTCTCTAATCACCATGTTGCAACACCCCGTAAGATGTAAGCGTAGCTCGAGGGGGGGATATGGCTAAGTATTTTAAAAGTACAGAAGTTCGGAGTGTAATCTTCTGTCGAATCTGTCACTTATCACTTTTTTCACATAGTGCAATAATTAGTACATACGCAGAATTCTAATTCATATTATAGTTCGGAGTCTGTTTTAAGCAAGAGGTGCTTCTACAAATCTAAGTCCGTTCAAAGACTGGAAGAAGAGAAGGTCATACCAGTTCCGATAGCGCAATGTCTAGTAAAACATTAGAGTGGTCAAGTCGAACTACGTTTTGAGAACAGATTTAATTCAGTACAGGTAATGTTCTACCGAGATAGAGATCGAGAAATAACATCGAACACTAATTGATTTGCTTATGCTCTTAGACAAAGACAAGTATATGAACAACTAGGTGAGTACCCTGCGATTGTATTTATTTTAGTCTTCTATTAGTCCATTCCCTGTTTCCCCTCTCTCTGTCCATCTCCATCACCCCCTCCTTCTGTCCACCTCTTCCACCCCCTACTACCTGTTCATTTCCTCCTGCCCCTATTTCTGTCCATATCCACCTACCCCCTCTCTCTGTCAATCTGCTAATATCCCCTCTGTACACCTCCTCGTCCCCCTCTAATTCCACCTCTCCTCCCCCTCTCTCTGTCCATCTCCTCATCCACCCTCTCCCCCTCCATCTCCTCCTGCCCTCTCACTGTTCATCCCCCACCCTTTCCTTTCTGTGTCCATCTCCTCCTCTCTCCTCTTTCTGTCTATTTCCCCCTGCCCTGTGTCTGCCCATCTCCTCCTCTTACTATCTCTGGATATGTCATCCTTCCCCATCGCTGTCTGCCCATCTACCTTCTCTCTCCACGTTATCACACTCATTCCAATAAAAGGCTGGTGGTTCTTACCCCTACAGTATTTCTTTCCAGATCGTAACTAATATGTATACTGAATTCGCCTCAAATCGTTCCAGGCGTTTAGGATGAGCTTATTATCCGTAGCTTTACCCATACGCCCATGTAGAATACATGTCACACATATTTAAAATATTTCACATTCATTTCTACATGTATTTCACCTGTCTGTCTAGCAAATCTCGCCCTGCAGTTCCATTTTAACGTAACTCAGTGTTTATGATGTCGTCTCTCCTGAACTATTTGCTCTACAATGATACAATTTTGCAGGTATATTCAGTGATATATGTGCCTACTGTCTGCGAAATGTGTTGCTAAAAGTGTTAGCAGTAAAAAAGTAATAATTTAGAAGTCATGCATGATGCGGCAGTTTCTTAGGCATCTCAGTGTTTATGACGTAGTACGATGATATATTCTTGTAGGTACAATCAGTGGCGTAAGTGGATACTGTCTGCAAAATGTGTCAAGAATACACTTAGTAGTAAAGAAGTAATAAATTAAATCGTCATGCTTCATGTGGCAGTTTTACTGCATGAACATCGAAAATTTAATAAGCGATAAACTTTTTTCGTTTCATCATTTTGTGGGCGTCGTTAGCGGGAAAAAGTTTCGTAAGGGTTTGAAATTGCGCGTGAAGTTTGTTGCAACTCTCTAAGTGCTCTTATTCACAAATACTGGATGATTAAAGTACGAGTATTCTAGCGCCGTGAGGTACACGGCTTGCGCCCCCCCCCCCCCCCCCCACCCACGCTTCCCTTGATGGGTGGGTAAATCTTATCGCCGCCATACTGATTCTTTCCAAGAAAACATGATTTCAGAGATTAATTTTCAGTTTTCCGAGCCACAAATTTTCTTTGGAGTCAGCTTGATGTAGGTCTGCCAGAGATTCGGCGAAAGCACGTAAGGGCAGTCCTCAACGATATGTGACACCGTCTGCACCTCCCCGCTGGAGTCGGAGCTTGGTGTCTCTCGCCGCCCGTAGCTGTGCGGCTGAGTGTACAGGATGAGACAGCCGAAACGGGCCACCTCACATGTATCCACAACGAGAGTATCTATGTGAGATTTCGATAAATTACACCGGCCAATGTGGTAAATTCTCTAACATGCACAACTAATTTTTATGTTTATAGGTGGCGAATGGTGACACCGACATTTTTCCTTAATGGTACTACACATTTTATCTTCGACATTGGAAAGAGACTTCGAAAATTACGTGTTCCGTTTAGTGCCGCGAAATCGAGTGTAGATTGCACTGGTACACGCTCGTCCAATGCTGCAGCGTCATTCCAGTCAGAAGTCGGTACGATACGTGCCGTAACAGTTGACGATAAACAGTGAATCGGACAATGACGCGTTTTTCAGATATTGTTTGTGTGACCTGTTTAATATATGACAGCGATCCCGCCTAGTTTCCGGATAAAATAAAATGGGTAATACCCCAGAAGGTATGTTTGTGATATTTTTAACCGGTGGAATGACGTAATAGACTTAGAACTAAACTAAACTACAACCGATATTATTCGAATCGTTTACTACAAAATTTCCTGTACGTGGTTCCACTTGCGTAATTGGCTTTCCTACTACCTTACCGGCATATTTAATGAGTTAAAATATATTTACGTTTTTTGGTTATTTTAGTTTTTAGCAGTGCCACAAGGTAAAAATATGTGTCTCATTATCGCAATTATCTCACAAACTATTACCTGTACAAAAATGTCATTAGGGTTTTCTATGGAATTTTTGAGGAACTATTCGGAATTGTGATTTTTTTCACACACTGGCAAATAATTTTTATAAGATTAAAATTTCCCCGAGTAATATTGTTTTTTTTCGCGAAATGCTGCCGAACTATTAAAATTTTGTACAGGACTGAAACATATCTATCAAGAACTACGAAAAAAATTGTGTTTCTCGAAAGTCGGGTGCTAACTTAACCGGACTTACAATATTCTTTAATTATGACCCATGCAGACATCAGTCCAGATAGTTTTAAAGCATGAGTATGCCATAATCTAAGCTGCTCCGTTGCCGGTTGGGTGGCTATCCTGCGTTACCGAGAAGAATTTAAGCGCAAATATTCCCGTTAGATAACGATGATTGTCATGTTCCATCGGCTTCTGGCACCTACGAATCCATCCATCTCAAGAGCCCAGAAAATGAAAAGTCAATGAATTAAACAGAAGGCACATGAGGTAAAAGTCTTCTTTTCGAACCATATCGCAGCGGACCACCCGATATCGACCCTTCTGAAAGCAATAATGACACAAGCGAAGAATGCGACTACGATTTCGACTGAAAAAAATGTAAAATATCGAATAAAACATTTCAGTACGGCAATTTCGACTTCTAACTTGTTAACAGTGACCTCACAATGCTTTATACCTGAAGTTTGACTCGAATCCGCAAACTTTATGGTTTTTGATCCACCAAATAGGATCCGCTATTTTGAATTCTGTAATTCCGACATCCGATTCCTAATTAGCTATCTAAAGAACGTAAAAAGAACACAATTTTGTAGGGTTTCAAACCCATTTTTCTATTACATTCAGGTTTTGAAGCGAGTTGACCCACTGTGAGCAGTCAGTAGAATAGGTCTTAGAAGCGTACAACTGTCAGTAAACACGTAAGCTCAGGTATGCTCCGTATATTGATTGTGATGACTGTCATATCAAGTGCTTAAATGTTGACCTTGGCCAATAAAACATAGTATTATGTGATTCTGGACAGACAGTAATACTCGTTGAAATTCATCTGGACTGGGAGTCGTCAGCGTTTCTTTAAGGACTTATTGTTTTAATTTTCCCCACAGATAAACGTTCAGAGGTGTTAACTCTGGTCCGTTACAGCATTTTGTATTTCCCGAACGACCTATCCAACGATCTTCAAATGTTCTGTTAAGAAGGTCTGTAACTATCTACACAGAACGGGCGATACCACATGGATTGCCTTATTCCCAAAAACCAATAACTGCGAGAACATGTCTCTCAGGAACTGTAGATAGAACTACTTACGGCTCAATAAGTGCCCTCAATAAGACATGGAGGATGACACGACTATGGAAAAGCCCGGATCTCTCCCTGACAGACTTCCCTTAGCGTGGATTTACAGTTGCATTATAATGCAATTGCGAAGACTGATTTGCCCACTGTTTCTTCATGATGTTTGAGTTGTAAACATCTTGCATAGAAATGTCGAGCCATTTCGTAGTTTTCGTACACGCAGTTAGGAAAACAGTACCCGATTTTATAAGCTATTGCCATGAAGCTGATGACAGAGCAGATTGTAAAAGGGATGAAATGAGCTGGGATGTAGTATTTGTAGAACACTCCTTTATCGGATTCCACTCGTACATTGAAGGTGCCTTGTAGTGACATGTGCGTTGTGTATCTCGCTGCTAAAATGTTATTTGCATTCCTCTCATCTGTTGCTGATCTTTTTCTGTTGGCGTGGTTTATTGTTCACACTTTCAGTTTGTTGAAATTCTTTTATAATTTTTGCAAAACCAGATAGTGAGGGCTTGGCGCCATCTGTATGCCTTTCACCACACAACCGGAGAGATGTTCTAACAGTTTGCCGACTTTCGCCATAAACGAAAATCACATCGACTTTTACGAGTGCAGTACATACTGTGGATGTGAGCGACTTGACGAGCAAGTTTTGTGATAGCTACAGCATCAGAGCACAGACTGATGAGCTTCAGGAAGATAGATAACCACACTAACAGTACCACGGTTACATGTTCGCTTGCATTTGACACAACTGGGCTTGCGTTCGTTCGTGTGAATTCTTGACGGTGGGACAGTAGTTTGCGCCGCTTTAATCTTATTGCTATTTATCACGTTCCATACGTGTTGGGTCTCTGAAGTCTTTTTTAAAGCCATTGGAATGACTCAGAAAGACGTATATAATCCCATTAAAAATGATCCGTCTCATAATTCGCTATTTATAAGCGTTGAAAATAACGTCTATGTCTAGCAGTCCCTAACACTTTCTAACAACTCGACATGGACGAGATGTTAAACTCTAAATTCCCTTCATTGTTTAATTCTTGTAAATGTGCATTACGGAACTACCGTACAGACACTTCATTGGGATCATCACAGCCAATCAGATAAAGTCGAAGATATGCAAACCAAGAATCGAATAGCATTCCTTCCATTGGGTAAAAGAGACTAGGAGGGTATCCTGCTGCAAGCGATAGGCCCGCGCCTCGTCAAGTCTGCTCCCTGCCCGCATCTCGTGGTCGTGCGGTAGCGTTCTCGCTTCCCACGCCCGGGTTCCCGGGTTCGATTCCCGGCGGGGTCAGGGATTTTCTCTGCCTCGTGATGGCTGGGTGTTGAGTGCTGTCCTTAGGTTAGTTAGGTTTAAGTAGTTCTAAGTTCTAGGGGACTTATGACCACAGCAGTTGAGTCCCATAGTGCTCAGAGCCATTAAGTCTGCTCCAAATGGTTCAAATGGCTCTGAGCACTATGGGACTCAACTGCTGTGGTTATCAGTCCCCTAGAACTTAGAACCACTTAAACCTAACTAACCTAAGGACATCACACACATCCATGCCCGAGGCAGGATTCGAACCTGCGACCGTAGCAGTCGCACGGTTCCGGACTGCGCGCCTAGAACCGCGAGACCACCGCGGCCGGCCAAGTCTGCTCCCCGTAATGAAACTGAAAAGGCTATGAAAGGTATTAAACGCTCGTCCTAAAAGTGCATTGCGATAAGAAAGGAGAGTGACGCATTAATGCAAGAAATAGTAATAGAAGTTAGAATATGTGTAATTAATTATCGTTAGGAAACGCGTTATCTCTTTAAATATAGGGAACTATCTTAGAACAAATACGCGCTTGTAAAATTCAAAACGACAAGAACGTCGTGATGTTTACGACACAGACGTTTCCGTAATGAAGTAATACAAGGAACTACTGGTGCCTAACAAAGCTGGGAGTCCATGAAGTATCAGCAGAACTTGGAGACTGGATTAGACAATTTTCTCTGGGAGAAGTTAGCATGTTGCGGTGGATGGGAAGGCGTTATCCGAAGTTGCCTTCGGCATCTCGCAAGGGAGTGTGTTGGAGATGCCGCTTTCTTGCTGCACGTAACTGACTTTGGCACTTCCTCCGCAAGCGCCGCAGTTATTTACGCCAGCCTAGCGCCTGTCGCCTGCTGCCAGCTTGTTCTCGTCGGGCCGTAGACTCGTTAATTCACTACCGAAGAGCCTTGCTGCTAAACTATGTCGCTGTCAGATTCTGGGACGATTCCTCTGTTCTTTCCCAGGGTTCCGATTTCTTCTTTTCCCTCCGAGTGTGTCAGTATGGTTGCTTTAGAAATATCAGCCATATTGCCAACGTCTTAGCATTTTAGTCAAACTATTCTGCTTCGTACTTGATGTAATCTGAAAACGTTACTAGGCCAACACACTGAATGCGCAGTGATACCTAAAAACATGTTCGTGATGCCTCTTTCACAAAATTTATCCTGCAGAAGAATTTAACTTGGAGACGTCCTTGACTATCGTATACAGACAGGACGATGTGACAATTTTATTAGATATAAGAGCTTGGTTTTCCTTAGCCAGCAGGAATCACCGTTTATATTAAAATCTGTTGTCTCAAGTAATACTCACCACAGTGTATATCGTAGATCGTTTTTAACAAGAATTAAATATTGCATCCGAAGAAGGCGTCCTGCAGCGTTACCACGCAATGCCAAAAATTAAATGACGTCATTATTCTTTCAAGTCCAGACATGGCCGTTTTAGTGCACAAGTGAGACAAGCCGTCACCTGGAACGCCAAGCTTCGTGAGTGCCAGGGGCCCCAAATGCAAGATTTGTATACAGAGCGTATCATTAGTAGCTAAAATTGACACGAGTGAAAGTGAATGTCGGAAAACCAGTGGGAGGGGGAGAGCCGAATGATAAGTCGCTTGAGTGGAAAAACGTCCTCGAACAGGTGCTTGATCCAAGACACTAATATTGTTTCGAGACCGTAATACATCTACATCCAAATCTACACGGATACTCTGCAAATCACATTTAAGTGCCTGGCAGAGGGTTCATCGAACCACCTTCACATTTCTCTATTATTCCAATCTCGTATAGCGCGCGGAAAGAATGAACACATATATCTTTCCGTACGAGCTCTGATTTCCCTTATTTTATCGTGGTGATCGTTCCGCCCTATGTAGGTCGGTGTCAACAAAATATTTTCGCATTCGGAGGAGAAAGTTGGTGACAGGAATTTCGTGAGAAGATTCCGTCGCAACGAAAAACGCCTTTCTTTTAATGATTTCCAGCCCAAATCCTGTATCATTTCTGTGACACTCTCTCCCATATTTCGCGATAATACAAAACGTGCTGCCTTTCTTTGAACTTCTTCTATGTACTCCGTCAGTTCTACCTGGTAAAGATCCCACACAGCGCAGCAGTATTCTCAAAGAGGACGGACAAGCGTAGGTCTGTTACATTTTCTAAGTGTCCTGCCAATGAAACGCACCCTTTGGTTAGCGTTCCCCACATCATTTTCTATGCGTTCTTTCCCAATTTAAGTTGTTCGTAATTGTAATACCTAGGTATTTAGTTAATTTACGGCTTTTAGATTAGACTGATTTATCGTGTAACCGAAGTTTAACGAGTTCTTTTTCGCACTCATGTGGATGATCTCACACTTTTCGTTATTTAGGGTCAACTGCCACTTTTCGCACCATTCAGATATTTTTTCTAAATCGTTTTGCAGTTTGTTTTGATCTTCTGATGACTTTATTAGTCGATAAACGACAGCGTCATCTGCAAAAAACCGAAGACGTCAGCTCAGATTGTCTCCCAAACCGTTTATACACTCCTGGAAATTGAAATAAGAACACCGTGAATTCATTGTCCCAGGAAGGGGAAACTTTATTGACACATTCCTAGGGTCAGATACATCACATGATCACACTGACAGAACCACAGGCACATAGACACAGGCAACAGAGCATGCACAATGTCGGCACTAGTACAGTGTATATCCACCTTTCGCAGCAATGCAGGCTGCTATTCTCCCATGGAGACGATCGTAGAGATGCTGGATGTAGTCCTGGGGAACGGCTTGCCATGCCATTTCTGCCTGGCGCCTCAGTTGGACCAGCGTTCGTGCTGGACGTGCAGACCGCGTGAGACGACGCTTCATCCAGTCCCAAACATGCTCAATGGGGGACAGATCCGGAGATCCTGCTGGCCAGGGTAGTTGACTTACACCTTCTAGAGCACGTTGGGTGGCACGGGATACATGCGGACGTGCATTGTCCTGTTGGAACAGCAAGTTCCCTTGCCGGTCTAGGAATGGTAGAACGATGGGTTCGATGACGGTTTGGATGTACCGTGCACTATTCAGTGTCCCCTCGACGATCACCAGTGGTGTACGGCCAGTGTAGGAGATCGCTCCCCACACCATAATGCCGGGTGTTGGCCCTGTGTGCCTCGGTCGTATGCAGTCCTGATTGTGGCGCTCACCTGCACGGCGCCAAACACGCATACGACCATCATTGGCACCAAGGCAGAAGCGACTCTCATCGCTGAAGACGACACGTCTCCATTCGTCCCTCCATTCACGCCTGTCGCGACACCACTGGAGGCGGGCTGCACGATGTTGGGGCGTGAGCGGAAGACGGCCTAACGGTGTGCGGGACCGTAGCCCAGCTTCATGGAGACGGTTGCGAATGGTCCTCGCCGATACCCCAGGAGCAACAGTGTCCCTAATTTGCTGGGAAGTGGCGGTGCGGTCCCCTACGGCACTGCGTAGGATCCTACGGTCTTGGCGTGCATCCGTGCGTCGCTGCGGTCCGGTCCCAGGTCGACGGGCACGTGCACCTTCCGCCGACCACTGGCGACAACATCGATGTACTGTGGAGACCTCACGCCCCACGTGTTGAGCAATTCGGCGGTACGTCCACCCGGCCTCCCGCATGCCCACTATACGCCCTCGCTCAAAGTCCGTCAACTGTACATACGGTTCACGTCCACGCTGTCGCGGCATGCTACCAGTGTTAAAGACTGCGATGGAGCTCCGTATGCCACGGCAAACTGGCTGACACTGACGGCGGCGGTGCACAAATGCTGCGCAGCTAGCGCCATTCGACGGCCAACACCGCGGTTCCTGGTGTGTCCGCTGTGCCGTGCGTGTGATCATTGCTTATACAGCCCTCTCGCAGTGTCCAGAGCAAGTATGGTGGGTCTGACACACCGGTGTCAATGTGTTCTTTTTTCCATTTCCAGAAGTGTATAAGTAAGGAACAGCAAAGGGCCTATAAGACTACCTCGGGGAACGCCTGAAATCACTTCTGTTTTACTCGATGACTTTCCGTCAATTACTACGAACTGTGACCTCTCTGAGAGGAAATCGCAAATCCAGTCACATAACTGAGACGATATTCCAAAAGCATGAAATTTTACTACGAGCCGCTTGTGGTACAGTGTCAAAAGCCTTCCGGGAATCCAGGAATACGGAATCGATCTGAAATCCCTTGTCAATAGCACTCAGCACTTCATGTGAATAAAGAGCTAGTTGTGTTTCACAGGAACGATGTTTTCTAAACTCACGTTCACTGTGTGTCAATAGACCGTTTTCTTCGAGGTGATTCATAATGTTCGAACACAATATATGTTCTAAAATCCTGCTGCGTATCGACGTTAACAATATGGGCCTGTAATTTAGTGGGTTACTCCTACTGCCTTTCTTGAATATTGGTGTGACCTGTGCAACTTTCCAGTTTTTGGGTAGGGATCTTTCGTCGAGCGAACGGTTGTATATGATTGTTAAGCTAATGGTTCAAATAGCTCTGAGCACTATGGGGCTTAACTGCTGAGGTCATCAGTCCCCTAGGACTTGGAACTACTTAAACCTAACTAACCTAAGGACAACACACACATCCATGCCCGAGCCAGGATTCGAACCTGCGACCGTAGCGGTCGCGCGGCTCCAGACTGCAGCGCCTAGAACCGCTCGGCCACTCTGGCCGGCTGGAGCTAATGCATCAGCATACTCCAAAAGGAACCTAATTGGTATACAGTCTGGAAACAGAAGACTTGCTTTTATTTATTTGAGTTGCTTCACTACTCCAAGGATATTTACGTCTACGATACTCATGTTGGAGCTGTTCTCGACTCGAATTCTGGAATAGTTACTTCGTCTTCTTTTGTGAACGCATTTCAGAAGGCTGTATTTATTTCATCTGCTTTGGCAGCACAGTCTTCCATATTGACTCCATCTCGCTACGACAACCTTGTGTTCACTAATCCCTATATCGGTTTTGATGTTGGTTATTAACTCAGGATTATTTGTTGCTAAGAGGTCAAGTGTGTTTTCACAACCGTTTACTATTCGCATGGGCTCATGAACTCACTGCTCGAAATAATTTTCAGAGAATGCGTTTAGCACAATTTCGGATGATATTTTATGCGTACCTCCAGAATTAAACATGTATTTTCGCCAGAGTTAAAGTCACCACCAACTATTATCGTATGAGTCGGGTACGTGTTTGAAATCAAACTCAAGTTTTCTTTGAACCTTCCAGCAACTGTAATATCTGAACTGCGAGGTCGGTAAAAGGAACCAATTACTATTTTATTCCGGTTGCCAACAATGACCTCTGCCCATAATAACTCACAGAAAGTAAACAATTAGTTGAGAAAAGATAACAGCCCTTTTATTTTTCACCAACAATAACAATTTCTACAATGGCATGTCGAGGTTTGTAGCTCAGTTGTTGAACAGGGGAAACAATCGGGCTTGACCTTCTTTAAATAAAAAAATAAAAAATAAAAAAAAAACTTCAGCTTTTGTCTGGATCGATGTGAGGAAGCGTAGTTAGGGATGACTAGACAGAGATCTTATAGCCATCCCTTCTGAATGCAAGTTGCGTTAACAGCTGTGCTACCTCGTTCAGTTTCCATAAGGTTTGTAAGTCACTTAGGTCTTCTACGTTAGCGTTAAAATGTGCACAGTGTAACAGATCACCAAAGGCATTGGTAGAATTTGCTTCCTGTGTCACGAATGAAAAACTTTTATTTTCTATGAAACATGTTCATTTCGAGAAAAGAAAGGCGTGTAAAACACTGCTAACAGTATTTTAAATCAGCACAAGGCTGCAAAAGTGAATCATATGACTGTTACACACGCTCTTTGCCTCTGCCGTTAGTTTTATGGTAGTTGTTTGTTTGTATATAGCGTTATACACTGATGAGCGAAAACATTGTGACCACTGCCCTCCGCGAGACTGAATACCACCCCTGTTGTTGCGGGCGCGTGACTTGGTAAGGAAAATTTGTAAGCGGAGCTGAAGCGAATGGGGAATCATTTTAGCGAAGATACGGACCAAACATGGGGGAATACTCTGATATAAGTGACTTCTATAAAGGGCAAGTGGTCACAGCCCAGGGCCTGGGAACGAGCGTCCCGGAAACGGTAAAGCTGGTCGGCTGTTCGCTTCATACTATTCGTGTCTATGGAAAGTGGTTGGACGACGGTGAATGCACGAGTGGGCGACATGGTGTTGGACTTTCACGCCTCCTAGCAGTATAGGTCCGTGGTTGCCCGCTCTGTAAAGCATGATAGGCGGTGATCTATGGCAGACTTGACGACAAAGTACATTGCTGGTGCAGATACAAATATTACTGGGAGCACTCCGTTCAGCGCACATTGTTGAACATGGAGTTCCGCAGTAGACAACCCCGCATGTTCCCATAGTAACACAATCAATTACAATCGCACTGGGCTAGCTACCATCGAGACTGGACTGTGGATCAATGGAAACGTGTCGCCTGGTAGGCTAAATGGCATCCCTTGTTACATCAGGTCGATGGTCTTGCGCGGATTCCCTGTTACCCAGGCAAACGGCGCTCGAAACACCCACCGCGGCACTTACGCAAACTGGTGGGTGCAGTGTTAAGCTTTGAGGAACATTACCTTGGGCTTCCATGGTTTGTGCTGTAGTAACTAGAGGCACAATGACAGCTTTAGTCTAAGTGACCATTATTGTGGGCCACTTTCTCCCCTTCGTGCTTGACGTCTTCCCCGACGTCGATGACATCTTCCAGCAGGATATCTGACCGTGTCACAAGTCCAGAATCTTGCTGCAGTGGTCTGAGAAGAGTGATCCTCGACTTACGGTGATCTCTTGGTCACCAAAGTTACCTGACCTGAATTCTATGAAATACATATGGGACGCTATCGGGCACCAGCTCCGTCCCCACTGGATGACCGTCCTTAATTTGCGCGAATTGCTTGACCTAAAATATGGTAGAAATCCGGTGCGACACACGTCCGGAAACCTACCCAAGACTTTTCGAAACCATACCACGCAGAATCGCTGTTGTATTTCGTTCCAAAGGTGAACCAACACGCTATTAATCAGCTGGTCATAATGTCTGGGCTCATTAGTGTATTTGGTTTCGTCTACGGAACATAAAGTTCTTTTAATAATTACGTATGTTTCTCTGTACAAAATTAGACAAGTGATTGAAGGATTTAAACTGCTCACGATATATATAAATGTAATTAACTTTCTGAAACTGTTCACAAGTGAAGCAGTTGATTAAAGAAATCTCTTATTAACAAATTTAAAAAACCAAGTAGCCTTTAAAATTATCCACGTTTGTAGCAAAGAATGTCATCTGAGTTATTGAAGTTTATTCTGATAAACAATGCACTTCCCTATAAACAGTACTTCCCTATAAACATTTTACTATGGCTAGCAGAGCGCAGAGGATGATGTACATATGTACATGTAAACTGTAGATTACGATGAGGCTTCTGTTTTGAGTCTAGCACGTAGTGGATAAGTGGAGAGTGTGACAGAAAATTGACAGAAAACTGTATCCGGTTATGTGATGTACTCTGCTTGTGGTTGTCATTACTCTTTAGTGTTTGAAAAACCACTCACAAATGAGAAGTATCTGTTCACCTCAGTGTTGGCTGCCTATCTGTTCGTGCAACATACACTATTTATCTGCAGGAAAGATATACTACCGTGGCCGAGCGGTTCTAGGCGCTTCAGTCTGGAACTGCGCGACCGCTACGGTCGCAGGTTCGAATCCTGCCTCGGGCATGGATGTGTGTGATGTCCTTAGATTAATTAGGTTTAATTAGTTCTAAGTTCTAGGGGACTGATGACGTGAGAAGTTAAGTCCCATAGTGCTCAGAGCCATTTTGAAAGATATACTAACCGTCTATTACCGTTGTGACACATGTGTCTAGGTCGGTGGTCTCACTATGAACAATTACACTGCTTCTCAGAACGAAAAAGTAAAGAACCCTTTTTGTTAGGAGACACAAGTATACCGTATTCTGGATTGCAATAAAAGCCGAGCATTGGTTTTCTTACTAATTCACGTGACTATAGTATTCTTTCCTGTAATGAAAAATAAAGAAGGGTAAGCCAGGTAGCTCTGGCGTACAGATGCCCACTCCCAAAGAGTCTGTTAGTACTGACTATTCCTGTCCGATTTTGATAAAGAGAAGAGGTTACTTTTATATCACTGTAGTTGATACCATAAAATACTTTTTTCAAATCTACGGATGCAATGTATAACTTCTTAGGTTTTCTGTAATTACTCGCAGTGCTTAAATTGCTTCACGGGCATCTCTAGTTCTCCTGGGCCTCTCCTAGTCTACTTTCAGATTTCCTTCCCATAGTTCTGTCAGGTACTCTTGTGAGTACCTTAAGCATATGCGATACTAAACTGATTATTTGGAAATTTTCACTCATATTTACTCTTGCTTTTTTCGGAAGTGTAAATATTGCATTCTTTTAACATCTTCATCAGTTTTATAAATCTCAACATAATGCTTTCAACTAAAATATGTTGCTCCGCTCCTGGGCTGTTGACCACGAGAATTAAGCTGGTATTTCACCAATATCTGCGTTTCGTTCTTTCCGTGTTTCGGCAAAACGTTGTGAAATCCACAGATAAGCTTTGGATGTCCCCTATTATATTCTTGCTTACTCTAACGAGGGCTATAAAGCCTCTCCATCCATAGTTTTCATTTTCTCACATTATTTCCTGCTTCCATTACCCAATTACTTTTGGTCATTTCTAATGACTCTGCTCCCTAAAGCGATTTCTTATTAGTGTGTGTGCAGCATCAAACAAGTTAACGAACTTGTTTGAATTTTTACCGATGTCATGGAATGCTCTGCAGCAGTGGCCCCTCTTTAGCACGTATGAAGCGTAAATATCTCAGCGAACAGTCCAAGTGAATGGGAAAAATCGCAAGGTACTACCGTACAAAAGAAGTACAAAACAATGTTTTGACGAATTTATTGTCCAGCATACTTCACATTTGTCTGCTGCGGGATTCTTGTGCATACACTATCTAATAGACAGTATCGGGACACCTGTTAGAAGACGTTAAGATGAGGTGTGTTCACCCTTCGCCTCTATGAAGGCTTGAACTCTGCTAGAGACTCTCTTAATGAAATGTCTGATTGTCTGTGGAGAAATGGCAGCCTATTCTTCCTCAAGACATGAAACCGGAGGACCTAGTGATGTTGGACGCTGGGATCTGGAGCGAGGTCGATCTTCTGACTCATCCTAAGGGTGGTCTGTTGTGTTCAGGCCCTGACTTTGGGCACGCCAGTTCCTTTCAGGAATGTCGTTGTCCACAAACCATTGCTTTACAGCTATTGCTTTATGACAGGCTACCACGCTGATACACGCAGTCATCGCCTCGGAGTTGTTCCTTTATTGTACGCAGTACACAGTGCTGTGAATTTCAGAGTTTAGCATTTTCCTATGAGCGATAAGTGGACCACACCCTAGCCACGAAAAACATTCCCGTACCGAACATCGCCTTTTCTGTACATCACTGTTGACAGTACGCGTCACAACAGGTAACGTCCTCCAAGCATTCGCCAAGCCGAAACCCTTTAATAGGATTGCCACGGAGTATAGCGTGATTCATCATTCCAAATCTCTCGTTCTCATTGCCGTCTCTCTTTACACCACTTCAAGCGTCGCTTTTAGCACTGACTGCAGAAATACGTGGCTTATGAGGTTCAAATGGTTCAAATGGCTCTGAGCACTATGGGACTCAACTGCTGAGGTCATTAGTCCCATAGAACTTAGAACTAGTTAAACCTAACTAACCTAAGGACATCACAAACATCCATGCCCGAGGCAGGATTCGAACCTGCGACCGTAGCGGTCTTGCGGTTCCAGACTGCAGCGCCTTTAACCGCACGGCCACTTCGGCCGGCTGGCTTATGAGGAACTGCTCTAACATTTTACACCATTCTTTTTAACTTCATACCCACACTCATTGTACTAACTGGACTGCTAACAGCGCTTTGGAACTCATGAGTGATTCCTTCCTTTGATTTCACGCGATTTTTTACAGTCACCCTCCGCCATGCTCGACGACCCCTGACCGTCAGTACGTGATGTGGGCCCGGTCTTGCTGCAGCTGTGGCTGCTCCTTCATGTTCCTGTTTGACAGTTACATCACCAACAGCCGACTTGGACAGCTTTAGAAAGGTTGAAATGTCCCTGATGAATTTGTTACTCACATGACATCTCTTGAATAGTCCGCGTTCGAAGTCACTAAGCTCTGCTGACCAACCCATCCTCCTGCTACTGACAAGACATTTCTTCTAGCCTCCTTCTATATTAGTCGGTCCACCTCTCCTCACGTCCAGTGGTCAATTCTGCATTACATGTGGGTGTCTGGATACTTCTGATCAGATAATGTATTCTGGAATGTATTCTGGAATGTATTCTAAGTTCGAATATCGCATGTTTCTTAGCGAGATAAAAGCTTCTGTCCGTGAGGCAGCAAGGTTTAGAAAGCATCGCTCGCGGGAAATGCTCTTGGCCGTTCTCACACATTGTGTCACTTGAGCAATGGGTGCCTGGGAGAGCTTACATTACTAGATTTTCGAAGGTGTGTGCTCATTAGAAACGACATTAACACCAAAAACGCGTCGGGGCAGTGTAAGAGGACCGCTCCTGCTTTCCATGTACAGTAAATAAAACATCTGTCGAATGGATCAACTGTTATTTTAGATTTTTGCTGTATCGACAGTTGTGTACGAGCAAGTGTCGCCGTTGAGCGACTGTAGAGGGATTCATGTAACATGGACAGAATTGGTATTTCATACGATGAAGGGCAGCTTGCTTCAAATATGGATAAGTGTACGTTAATCTGTACGGATAATAAAAAAAGTTTCTATGACATCAAATACAGTATTAATTATGTGCTTCCTGCTGAGTTATGTCGATTAAATATCTATGCGGAATGTTACGAAACTAGATAAAATGGGACGATCATATATGGTCAGTTATAGGGATGACTACTAGCCGACTGGCTGTGGCTGTAGTTTTAGGTATGTTTATCGCTATATCATTAGTTATCGTCTGCTAACTCAACCAAATAACCTTGTATTTGAACAAACGCGTGCGTTAGACCTCTTTGGAAATCTGGGCTAGGTTGATAATAGATAACGTCAGTGGTCTTCCGGCCAAATTAACGTGTAACGGTAGAACTTTGGGCGCCACACGGATACTTTCGTCCTGGATTCCGCTTCGAGAAGACTGACCGCACCTGTCGTGCTCTTGCCATAAAGCCGTCGGCACACGGATCGTGCTTTCGAACGCTGAGCGTTGAGAGTACCAAGTTTCTAACCTCTTAGCGTGAAAAAAGTCGGCTGGGAAGTTTTTCCGAACGTGCAGGGCAATATCTAGCATGACAAATATTCTGAACGTACGTTTGAATGTTGACCAGTGAGACAGAACACCATCTAGGACACAAGCACGCCATCACTCTTCAGTACATAGTCGAAGAACGCTCTATTGGTTTTCAGTTGAAGCCCATATGTATATGTACCGTTTCTAAGCATCAGCAAACTGAGAATCTCTCGAAAAACCGTCTTTAATTCTATGATATGTTGTTATAAAATGACGGGAAACGTCGTATAGGTGATTAAAGAACTATTGTCCTTTACGTATTATTCAAGTATGCCATTTCAAGATGACGGTACACTGAGAATGAATAACAAGCGTACAGTTTGTTATAATTAAATGTCAAAAATGCTTCAAATGGCTCTGAGCACTATGGGACTTAACTTCTGAGGTCATCAGTCGCCTAGAACTTAGAACTACTTAAACCTAACTAACCTAAGGACATCATACACATCCATGCCCGAGGCAGGATTCGAACCTGCGACCGTAGCGGTCGTGCGGTTCCAGACTGTAGCGCCTAGAACCACTCGGTCACCCCGGCCGGCCAATTAAATGTCAGTTAACAACATATCTACGATTAAAGCTTTCAGGATTTCATAATATGCAAAGGAAGAACAGTCGTGCTGCGTGGAGCGCACTGAGTAGAGTCATAGAATGGTGAGATGGGGGACGAAGTGTTTTTGGTTCGCGCCTCACTGCATTCGTAACTTCTTTTTCCTAGCCTTCGTATTTTCTAAAAGGTTCTGACACTTTCTTATTAGCTTAATAAAAATAAATTCTACAATATTGGATGTTACATAAATATAAGTGCGTTCTTTCTGAGGAATGAGTTTATTCGATTGACTTCATCTGCAATACGGCTTGCACTACTTGCAGGTAGGTATTCTGCACGTTCCTGTTTTAAGTTTTGTATTTCACAAGTAAAGATCTTCTGATGAGTAGGTATAGTGATCAAGTGGCGATAACTTTAGGATTTTACTAAAAAGTGAGAACTATGAAAAACTTTTAGCCTTATGTGGAGAACCGTAATATATTTGTAACGCGCTGTTTGTGATGGAACTTTTTAAGCCGATGTCCTTACTGACTGGACATGGTACTTCCCTTTTTGGCTTATAACGCGTCCATGGACATTGAAGTTTTTATTGAAGTATATTATAGTCAGAGCACCATGACTAGCATATGGACAATGATGGCAATGTGCATTTTAATAGAGCTAATGCACCAATTTTCCTTTCGTCCATTTCGCTGTGTGATTTGCGAGCCAGTTAACAGCTCACAAGAGCCGTTGGAGTGCGCTGCGATCGCGTATACCACGTTAAGAGACACGTACCGTATGTACAAGTCACATCGTTTCTGAGCGTTCAGCAACACGTTGAACTCGGCACGCTCAACGCTGACGTTCGACAGCACGGTTCGTGTGCCGAGGGCTTAAGTGTGCTGAATATGGCAACGTGTATGAGCGCTTTTGCGACCACTACGATGTCTAACAGTCTGTATTACGATTAGGACAGAATAATAATTCTTTTGTTGCCAGATTAATGACTGGATAGTCACTGACTTGGTAGCTGCTTCACGGTAGCCATGCTGGCCTTAGGACCCAGTTGTATGAACCCATTCGAGACTGTAAGTCGATTTCATACGAAAGACCGTGATAATAATTGTTACATGGAATCAGACTTTCCTTTTAAGAGAATCGCCTAGAAATCAGATACGGGGAAATGCGGACAGCAGGTTTTGCCGGAGCTTTCCGGACACCTCCTATACCAGGCAGTTTGTGAAGCGACTTCTCAGGTCGACGGAAGGCCTTCCTCGTGCTGGCAGTGTCCGCAGATCTCCGCTTTCGAGACGTCGTCTCTGTATCCTTCCCGACTTCGGCAGTACATAAGGGGCCCCACATGTTCAGTATTTACTTAGAATACTGTACTGTCACTTAGTCTTTCAATATAATATAGCCGCCATCACAACAGCAATAGTTATGTCAGTACTTGCATTTGGCAACGCGATTTCAAGAAGCCAAGATATCGAAGAAGAATTAAGCGTTTGTTGCTACTTTACTAACTATGACTGTACAAAAATTTAAAAAAAATGGCTACATGGACGGTTGAAAAATAGAACGCGTTAATCCATATTAATTTTATCACAGAACTTCCACGTCTCTTGTGGCGTATGAAAAATTATTAACGTTGATATCACGAGATGGAATAGAAAAGGGAAGCACAGTAATTAGAGAGGAAACTGCATTTGAATAATGATTAGGAGCAAATGAAATTTATGGCTTCAGGAAGGTCATTTGAGTGATGTTTAGTGTAGTACTTAGCAAACGTCAACAATAGAAATGCCATGAAAACCTTTATATCAGTCATCCAATAACATAGTTAGTTGATTAAAGAAAAGTAAAGAAAAAGGTTTTTGTGTTTTGTGAATAGTATTTCACATGGCATAAACATCAGTTATACTGCAGAGTAGTAGGAAAATATAGAGAAACAGAGACGAAAGTCTTAAATATAGACAGGTTTAGATTTTCATCAGCATGTAACTAAGTACTGCTGCAGGTGGCCGCCCAGATTCTCAATCATTTGTGATAATTTCGTGATACTGGCGTGTATTTAAAGAGCACAAGAAATACGATGTAGGGGAGAGCGTTCTATCTTGGAACTCTTTTCAGACTCTTGCCTCTAGACAGCCCTGATATAAGTTTAATATATTTTCTTATTCTCTTTTGAAACGCCGGAATTCGCTTTATGTGTGCTGCAGTCTTTTTCTGAACATGCCATTTACTTGGAAAAAATATTCTATTCAAATTTAAAAGTGTTTCAAGAGAGAAAATTTTGTCTGTATATTATTAATAGTTTGCGTGTTACATTATTCCTCTGCTCACACCAATAATCGGTAAGTGAAATCAAATTAAGAAGGTGTAGTATCTGAAACCAGTTAACAATTTAAACTTATTTTGAAAGAGAAGCTACTGGCAACTGCCACAAATTTCCATTTTCAAGACAGGGAAAACTGTTACGACATTAAAGAACCTTATTTAATTTGCAAATATCAGGTGTTACATGGTATAGACCTTCCGTTTCAAGGTATAAGGCTGTGCACTACTGACAAAGTGTGGCGTAACCAGCCACACGTTATGTAACTAGTTTTACTCACCGTAAAACTCTGCAACTGGAAAATTAAAAATATCTTCAATAGCAAATGCACTGATCAGCCAGACCATATGACCACCGACCTACTATCGATATTAACACGTCCAGGTGATAGCAGCGTCACCTGGCGACGAATGACTGCTAATCAGACACACACACGGTGCATGTAGTATCAGTGAGCGTGCTGACCGTGTGTGGAATGGGGAACACGTGATCTGTGTGAGTTTGACCGAGGGTAGATTGTAATGGTCCGGAGGCTTGGCAAGAGCATTTCGGAAACTGCACGCCTTGTCGGATGTTCAAGGAGTGCTGTGGTGAGTGTCTTCAATATGTGGCGAAACCAAGGTGAAACGACGCCCAGACGTCGTGGGGTTTGACGGCCACCCCTCATTACAGATGTCGGACGTCGCAGTCTGGGCAGTCTGCTAAAACAGGACTGTGGCGGAACTGACATCAGACTTTAATACTGGGCAGAGTACAAGTGTGTCTGAACACACAGTGCACCACTCCTAACGATGGGCCTGCGCATGTGACTTATGCCTGTGACAATGTTAACACCACGACATCGGCGACAACGTCTGAAATGAGAACGTGACCATAGACACTGGACGTTGACGCAGTAGCAGAGCGTTGCATGGTCTGATGACTCCCGATACCTTCATCATCAGGCCTATGGGGGGGGGGGAGGGGGGGAAATCCGTCATCTTCCAGGGGAAGAGCTCCTTGACACCTGTACTGCGAGATGGAGACAGGCTGACGGCGGCTCCATTGTGCTATGGGAACTATTCACGCGGGTGTCCATGGGTCCAGTGGAGCTGGTGCAAGGCACCATGACGGCCAAGGAGTATCGTACACTGGTTACAGACCATGTACACCGCTTCGTGTTTCGCAATGGCATTGGCATTTTTCCACAAGATAATGCGCCATGGCACAAGGCCAGGAGTGTGATGGAGTGATTCGAGAAACACAGTGTCGAGTTCCAGTTGGTATGCTGGCCCCCAACTCGCCAGATCTGAACCCGATCGAACACATCTGGGATGTGATTGAACGTGGCGTCAGAACCCATCGCTCTCCTCCCCGGAATTTGCGGCCATTAGGTGACTTGGGCCTGCAAATGCGGTGCCACCTCCCTCCAGCGACCTACCAATGCCTCATCCCTTCCGTGCTACGACGCGTCGCCGCTGTTATCCGTGCCAAAGGTTGACATACCGGCTATTAGGTAGGTGGTCATAATGTTGTGACTGATCAGTATATGTATTGTACAGTTCATAAATATATAGAACTCATAATATTTACAAACGCAGCAGAAAACACAGCCATGTCTCTCGCGGCAACAAAAAATAAAAGTAGAAAATACCGGAAACTACTTATGGCGGTTTCTAGTGCGTGTTCCTTCATGTGATTCTAAAGTTGGTCACTAGACTGAAACACCAGTCGGGAAATATCGTGTGTTCCTAGGTACACTATCTTCGAGGTACAACACTGTCCTCTGCTGTTCGAAATGGAAGCTGTCTTCCGCAGCTGCAGTTAGAAATACAGCTCTGATTTAATTCTATAAGATTAAACCGTGGTCTAATATTTCAAATGAAATCAATGTTCCAGAGAATCTTTTATTATACACATCCCGAATTGTTAAATACAGTTATTACTCCATTGACTTGCGCTTCCTAAGAATTTTGTATTAAAACACTGTTCAAGACATTCAGTCTGATAACCTAGATTATAGAATATGAGGGTATGTGTGGATGCATTTACTGATATTTCAGGAGTATTCTGAGACCAAGGAATTGTTTTTGCTTGTTAATATACTAGAAAACGTGGAATATTATTTGAACAATTAGCATTTTCATGTTAAGCACTCCTGTATCGTTTTTGGTAGTAATTTAGAGATAGATAAGAATACAAGTTTATATGCCAACTAGCTCTGCAGATGATGAAGAAATTGATGAAATGTATGACGAGATAAAAGAAATTATTCAGGTAGTGAAGGGAGACGAAAATGTAATAGTCAGGGGTGACTGGAATTCGTCAGTAGGAAAAGGGAGAGAAGGAAACATAGTAGGTGAATATGGATTGGGGGGAAGAAATGAGAGAGGAAGCCGCCTTGTAGAATTTTGCACAGAGCATAACTTAATCATAGCTAACACTTGGTTCAAGAAACATAAAAGAAGGTTGTATACCTGGAAGAATCCTGGAGATACTAATAGGTATCAGATAGATTATATAATGGTAAGACAGAGATTTAGGAACCAGGTTTTAAATTGTAAGACATTTCCAGGGGCAGATGTGGATTCTGATCACAATCTATTGGTTATGAACTGCAGATTGAAACTGAAGAAACTCCAAAAAGGTGGGAATTTAAGGAGATGGGACCTGGATAAACTGAAAGAACCAGAGGTTGTAGAGAGTTTCAGGGAGAGCATAAGGGAACAATTGACAGGAATGGGGGAAAGAAATACAGTAGAAGAAGAATGGGTAGCTCTGAGGGATGCAGTAGTGAAGGCAGCAGAGGATCAAGTAGGTAAGAAGACGAGGGCTAATAGAAATCCTTGGGTAACAGAAGAAATATTGAATTTAATTGATGAAAGGAGAAAATATAAAAATGCAGTAAATGAAGCAGGCAAAAGGGAATACAAACGTCTCAAAAATGAGATCGACAGAAAGTGCAAAATGGCTAAGCAGGGATGGCTAGAGGACAAATGTAAGTATGTAGAGGCTTGTCTCACTAGGGGTAAGATAGATACTGCCTACAGGAAAATTAAAGAGACCTTTGGAGAGAAGAAAACCACTTGTATGAATATCAAGAGCTCAGATGGCAACCCAGTTCTAAGCAAAGAAGGGAAGGCAGAAAGGTGGAAGGAGTATATAGAGGGTTTATACAAGGGCGATGTACTTGAGGACAATATTATGGAAATGGAAGAGGATGTAGATGAAGATGAAATGGGAGATAAGATACTGCGTGAAGAGTTTGACAGAGCACTGAAAGACCTGAGTCGAAACAAGGCCCCGGGAGTAGACAACATTCCATTAGAACTACTGATGGCCTTGGGAGAGCCAGTCATGACAAAACTCTACCATCTGGTGAGCAAGATGTATGAGACAGGCGAAATACCCACAGACTTCAAGAAGAATATAATAATTCCAATCCCAAAGAAAGCAGGTGTTGACAGATGTGAAAATTACCGAACTATCAGTTTAATAAGTCACAGCTGCAAAATACTAACGCGAATTCTTTACAGACGAATGGAAAAACTGGTAGAAGCGGACCTCGGGGAAGATCAGTTTGGATTCCGTAGAAATGTTGGAACACGTGAGGCAATACTAACCTTACGACTTATCTTAGAAGAAAGATTAAGAAAAGGCAAACCTACGTTTCTAGCATTTGTAGACTTAGAGAAAGCTTTTGACAACGTTAACTGGAATACTCTCTTTCAAATTCTGAAGGTGGCAGGGGTAAAATACAGGGAGCGAAAGGCTATTTACAATTTGTACAGAAACCAGATGGCAGTTATAAGAGTCGAGGGGCATGAAAGGGAGGCAGTGGTTGGGAAAGGAGTGAGACAGGGTTGTAGCCTCTCCCCGATGTTATTCAATCTGTATATTGAGCAAGCAGTAAAGGAAACAAAAGAAAAATTCGGAGTAGGTATTAAAATTCATGGAGAAGAAGTAAAAACTTTGAGGTTCGCCGATGACATTGTAATTCTGTCAGAGACAGCAAGGGACTTGGAAGAGCAGTTGAACGGAATGGACAGTGTCTTGAAAGGAGGATATAAGATGAACATCAACAAAAGCAAAACGAGGATAATGGAATGTAGTCAAATTAAATCGGGTGATGCTGAGGGGATTAGATTAGGAAATGAGACACTTAAAGTAGTAAAGGAGTTTTGCTATTTAGGGAGTAAAATAACTGATGATAGTCGAAGTAGAGAGGATATAAAATGTAGACTGGCAATGGCAAGGAAATCGTTTCTGAAGAAGAGAAATTTGTTAACATCGAGTATAGATTTAAGTGTCAGGAAGTCGTTTCTGAAAGTATTTGTATGGAGTGTAGCCATGTATGGAAGTGAAACATGGACGATAACCAGTTTGGACAAGAAGAGAATAGAAGCTTTCGAAATGTGGTGCTACAGAAGAATGCTGAAGATAAGGTGGGTAGATCACGTAACTAATGAGGAGGTATTGAATAGGATTGGGGAGAAGAGAAGTTTGTGGCACAACTTGACTAGAAGAAGGGATCGGTTGGTAGGACATGTTTTGAGGCATCAAGGGATCACAAATTTAGCATTGGAGGGCAGCGTGGAGGGTAAAAATCGTAGAGGGAGACCAAGAGATCAATACACTAAGCAGATTCAGAAGGATGTAGGTTGCAGTAGGTACTGGGAGATGAAGAAGCTTGCACAGGATAGAGTAGCATGGAGAGCTGCATCAAACCAGTCTCAGGACTGAAGACCACAACAACAACAAGAATGCGTTTTTAGGAAAACTAGCCATGTGTAACAAGCATAAGGATACTTCAGGTTCAACAGATACCAAAAAACTGTAGGCCTTCACATAAAAAATTATTTACATCGAAAAACATGAAAAGTAAACTCTCAAAAATTCTGAAAAAATAGACCACTTTAAAGATGTATTTAAGGTAAATACAATACAAGCACAATCTTTTTTAGCTGTATTAAATTCATTTTTAAAACTTTTTATTCGTTCGGGGAAATTACTGATATCAGCAACGAACATTTGTGTTCATTTTACAGCGTCCCTTTCCTCCCATAGCGATGGGCTATTTCTTTCGCACTCAGTACATTGAAGCATTCTTTCTTGCTTTATTTTACAAAGCGAGATTCGTAAACTAAAAACACTAGCACAGTTCTAAGAATAACAAGAGAAATATGGACAGTGAAAACATAAACAGAGTACACGAGTGGCTGATTCATGAAACTCTCCAGTGAATGACGAACACGTAGCACGAATTGACAACACTGAAAATATTTTTGGAGGCATCAGTGCTGCTCGACAATACTTCTAGTATTGCAATAAATCAATACCCGCCGTCAGGCAATCAATATATTGATATATTGACATTATTACTGAAGGTATGAAGACCACTTTAAGCTCATAAAGGGAAGGCCGAGACGGAGAGTGGAGAAGCTACAACGTCAAGAAGCAAGTTTTAGAGGGACTGTGAGACTTAATGGTTCAGGAGAAGCTGGTATTTGTGAACTGAAATTATTTAGCGAAAAGTTAGAAAAACTAAATTTAATAAATATCGGGAGTTTACTGCGACAGTAAAATCATTTGTATCCCAGAGACAGAAAACATTCAAGCTTGTTAACTGCATGTTTGTTATTTAGCGGTAGCCAAGCCATTAATATCAGTACTAGTTATCAAACGCCCCTGGTCAAAGTTAGTCAGAATGAACTATTGTTCATGAACAATTTATCTGTCGTGTTTTCTTTATATAACTTAGTGCAAGATTTTTTTTCCGCTTTTCATTCTCTTTCTGTATGGGGAAGAGTGGGCTGTTTGAAGGCATGCATTGCCCTTTTTACCCATACATTAAGTTACATTAAAATTTTCTTTATTAGCTTAATTTTTCTTGCAGCATTTACAAAGTGCATTAATTTTATTTAATTTTGATTTTACATTTTATAAAATTATTTATGTGTTACAGATATAGAATCTTAAACTCAGAATTATAATTTTTGGATATTTCTACATTTATCTTCTAGAACAATTTTGGTTCGTTGGAAGCTTTGTAAAATTAGTAACAAGCGAAGGGTTTGAGACACAGTGAATAATAAAGAAGTTAAAACATAATTGAGGTTGTAAACCATTTGATATGGTGTAAATCATAGTGAAGAGTGGGAAACATAAAGGAGAAATTACTGCAATAAAACATAAAATATAAGTAATATTAAAGGGATGGAATATAACACATAAAATAAATAAACATTTTTAAGGAGGGATTAACTCTGATACATGAGTTGGGGTGTAGCACGAGAGCATATTTAAGGTGAACAACGGTGAGATTATTGTTGTAGGGTGTTTGGTTGATTGGCATTTGGGTTGATCATTTAGAGTTACAATAAAGTGAGTGTTTAGGATCAAGCAGTCGACCAATCTGCTTGGCTGTGTGTGTGTGTGTATGTGTGCGTGTGTGTGTATGTGTGTTGCCTTTTGTCTTGTTTCTAGCGTCAAGGTGCGGGTGTAGGGCAACGCTGCTGCTTGTAAGGCTCCATTATGGGTATGGTAGCTGGCTAAATCTTTGTGGTGCTATGAGCTACTGTACACGCTGGTATTATGTATTTGTGTTCGGGTCGTCTTTTGGTTTGTGATCTGCTGGTGGTCAGGTATTTATGTCTGGTCTTTTATGTTGTATATATTTTCCATAATGTGCTCTTAGTTTGCTCCCTCTTCTCTGTAGTGGTTCCATGTTCGTTATTTGATAGATGTCGTCACTGGGAGTCAGTGGGTGTAGTTTGTTTGTACTGCGAAGTAGTCTTCTTTCTGTTCGGTAAAGTCTCTCAGCTTTTGAACTTGTTACTCCTCCCACTGGCACAGAAGTATATTCTGTTGTCGATATTATGAATGTTTTATACGTATGTATTAAGGTCTTTATGCTGCACCCGTCGAAGAGTTCTTGTAGTATTCTTATTAGGTTTTGTAGATTTCTGGGTTTGTTTAGGAGGTACATCAGGTGCGTCTGCCAGTGCAAGGCTGCGATCTGCGAGCTGTTGTTGCCGAGCGGCTGAGAGGAGGGGTCAGGTCAGGGCACCCATATCTTCTGACCAAGTAACTCCTTTAAATCGGTTGTGTCCGCAGACTTCCGGTGTCCGCAAGTCTCCGCGTCCGCATATCTCCGAACGCCCTTCTAAGCATCCAGCGATGTGATTTGGTGTGTTCAAATGATGGTCGTGTGTTGTGGATTTTACATAATCTGAGTTAATGATCGGCCAGAGACTTCTCGCTACGTATGTGTTTCGGAAGCTGGTGTATCATCCCTTTCTTCTCAGGATTTAAAATATTTCATGTAGAAATCTTTTGACGAATACACGTGATGTTGCATAAGGACAGTATCTGTGTTTCATGGTTGATTCACGTGGCCGTAACCAACACATTTGTCTAAAAGAGGCGTAGACTTGAACTTAAAATGTGAATGGAACTTTTTAACCATGTATTTGCTTTCTTAGTTTTTATAAATGCTACACTGAAACAGAGTTTTGACTGCCATTTCCTCACGACTCCACAGTTCCCGCTTACTATTGAAAAACCACGTTGTACAAATGAACAAATTCGCATTGCGCAGCAGCGTGATTAATTTGAGGTGTAGATTCCTAGGATTATATTGCACCTGATGTTGTAGACTAGAGCGAATCTTCCGTTGCGCAGGAAACATTTCTAATTTCAGGGCTATGAGGAGCAGTTCTTTGTGTGTTTTAAGGCGACAGAGCATGTCTTCTATTCTTCATAAGTTCCAAAGTAGATTCATTCGCATAATGAATGACAGTTTTAGCATGCAAAGCTTCATGTGTTAAAACCAAGGAATAGCTGCACATTTAAAAAATTTCACAGATTATAGTTTCACATGTTAAAGGAAAGGAATAGTAAATATTAGTAAAGTTTGACGTAATAGGGTGTCACATAAAGGGATTCACGTGGTGAGCTTCAAATACATTTTATTGGGAGGATTATGAGAAAATGTAAAACACCTGTAAAGGATACCACATTCTCTCTTACGATTGTGCCGTCCATTCTTCCGTACTGCTCGTGTATTTGGGATCTGCAACTGATTGGATTAAAGAAACAGATTGAAGAAATTGAGAGGCTTGGTCCTACATTTGGAGCTGGTCGATTCGATCAGTACGAGAGTGTTATGGAAATGGAAGAGCTTATACGGCATTCCCTGGAGGATAGGGGACGATCTCGCGAAACGCTACTGTCGAAGTTTAGGGAACTAGTATTTGTGACAGACAGCAGAACGATTCTATTGCCTCCAACATTCACCTATTTTAACGATCACAGCGACAAAAGAAGACACAGAAGGGTTAGCACAGTCATGTACAGACAAACATTTTCCCTCTCGTTTCATTTGCGAGTGAACACAGAAGCGACATCCTCCGACATACGCTGTACAGTGTCCTGTGGAATATTTATGTAGATGTCACATTAGAAAGATGTTTTTCTATCTTCCACCCATTATATTCCATTGGTGTAAACGAAAAACGCCATCGTTCGATTGTATGATGTAATTTCGTGCGGTGGCGTTGTGCTGCATCTTAATATGCGTAGTGTAGTGCGATCGTCAGTTATACAAGTAGCTGCGAACTGTTTTCCTACAGAGCTTGCAGACGATGGTCCAAATGTTCCTCCCAAGAGCTGAACGTGGAATGAGAGGAGCGAGCAGGCTGGAGGCTGTTTAGCTTAAGGGGCCATCAGCTGGACGTGGCACGCAGGGCTCCGAGTCGTGCTCTGTCGGCTTTTGGGGTTGGCCGGTTATGCTGAGTCCCGTTAAGCAGTATGTGGGAAGCACGTGCTTAGAATAACAGCGCCACACAAAGGGCCGCCTCCGCCTGCGGCCAGCGCGGAATGCGTCCTACACCGCCTCCGCACGCCCTCACCTTCCGGCCGCCCAATAGGAACCGGCCTTCGCAAAATCCCAAGAAACCGCTCGTCACAAGCGACCATAATAAATTACTTCTCTCGCTGCAAATTTGAGGCTATTGTAAGTGTGTGGACAGCTATTGATGGACCGCACAACGTGGAATATCGGCGCTGTGCGGTGATGAACGTCAAAGGCTCGCTTTTCTAACAACAGAGCTCTAGTCACTGTCTAGCCATCTTTATTTACATATTCTGTGCTTCCCATGAGTTACTCCAGGAAAATTATACAGTGGTTCGCGTAATCAGATCGTGGTTGATTTCATCCCTATCCCTGTCCAACTGGACAAGTACTCTGTATATTCATTTCATCAGCAAGAGATATTCGTGTAAAACTGGATTAACACTTGAACTGAAGAAAAAAAAATATTTTAACTGTATCCTAGAATGTGGTGAGGGTGCCCAAAAACATTACGGGCAAAAATATGCAAATGACAGAGGCTCCTAAACTGAGTTCTTTAAGATAAGAAATGAATTTTTTATTGCTGCCATGTAACAGCAGAAACTGAAGCTCATCGCATCTATTGTGACGACCTACGGCCTTAGTGCGTGCTGTACAAAGTAAGCACCACAGGCGGGCCAGTCGGATCCGACCGACCGCCATGCCATCAATCAGCCCATGGCGTCATGTGGATGCGGCGTGGAGAGGTGGGGGAAACACTGTGCACTCTCAGTCGTTGTCGTGAGACTACACCTAGTGCCGCGGCTACTCGCTCAAATAACTCCTCATTTGGTACCAAAAGGCTGAGTGCTACAGTCCTCCCACCAAGAAAAAATCCCTGGCAGTACCGGAAACCGAACCCAAGTCCTCCATATGGCAGCCTTGCTGAACACTTAGCTACAGATTCGAACCATGCAGTGTAAGGGTGAATTAAATTTATTGCACACTCTGAAATATCCTTGTCGTCTGTCGTGCAATGAGACAGGCAGCTAGGACGCTACGAATCCGTTGCTCTTAAAGTTATAGCGCAATAAACGATATCATGTAATACTTTAGGAAAAACCGTAAAGAAGTGAGATCCCTCAATGAGGACCCAGAACCAAGCTGTTGGAAAGCATGGGAAGGGAACTGGAAGAAGCAGAGGTCTGATACAGAGAGAAAACGGAATATTTGCTATAACTGGAGGCTGCCTAAATTTATGGTCGGACTTCGTGAACAAGCAGGCGGAAAGTCGTGGTGACCGTAAGGTTGTACGTTCGATTTGTGCTGGTTGAAGCGCGGCAAAGTACGTGTGTTGATAATCAAGAGCCGGCCGTGGTGGCTGAGCGGTTCTAGGCGCTACAGTCTGGAACCGCGCGACCGCTACGGTCGCAGGTTCAAATCCTGCCTCGGGCATGGATGTGTGTCATGTCCTTAGGTTAGTTAGGTTTAAGTAGTTCTAGGGGGCTGATGACCTCAGAAGTTAAGTCCCATAGTGCTCAGAGCCATTTGAACCATTTTGATAATCGAGAAGGAAAAGAATGAGTGGCTGGTGTCAAATTAGAAGGCTTCGTAAGAGAGGAGAGAAACAGGAAGTGCCATCTATTTGGAAACAAAGAAGCACAAGAAAGAAGATCGGACTACACTCAAGCGGTGCTCTTTTTGTAGAGCGCATATATTGTGGTCGACTGCGTTTTCAGAGAACATAATTCGACTCTATATGGGTTATTTTGCACGTGTATGGAACAAACGGAGAGAAGTGTTATATTTTGAGATCAAAACGGGGATTATTTAGTCCTCTTGCACTCCTAATGACGTTAGTGCAGATCACTTTTGTCGAATCACGCCCTTCGGTAAGTAACCACCATGGCTGTTCTATTAAAAATCACATTAACAGGGTACAGAACGTAAGTATTATGCCGAAGCTATTAGGATGGCGGGAAGATTTTGTGACTAATAAAATTCAGTGCATTGCCTTGAATGGCGTGCATTGTATTCGTCATAGAAAGAGGTAACACCTCTGGTACCCACAGGAAACATAACGAGATGCTGGTGGTCTCAATCTACGCAACGAGTCTCACGTGACAAGGCCACCCTAAACGTTAATAAACGGGTCAAGAAATCGAATAGTGGCTTTCAACAGATGCTAATACGCCATGAAGCGAGTGTTACGCTCCACAGTAAACACTCGTAACAATGCATCGGTAACACCTTTGCAACAAAAAATATTAATTGTGTTGTGTGAACGATTTGCTTCGTTCTGGCGACTTTACCAAATATTGCGAGACTCATGAAAAACAACGAAAATTTTTGTGCACATGACTCCTAAATCTGTTATTTTGATTGTACTCTCGAGAAAATTTTATTGTGCACTCTTAGATACAGACGTTCGCATACAGAAACAGATGTAACGTAGGAAGTCGTCATTGGTGTCAAACGTGTCTGGAGATAAACTATTAAAACTATGTTATATTCACACAGCTCTGTGCTGATATTCTTTACTGAAATTACGAGCTTCAGCTATACAACAGAACATCCCCAGATATCTCATGATTATAATCAGTTTTCTGCAATGTTAGCTGGTCGTTTTGTCATCATTTCCTGCTGTTCGTCGCTTTGTTCTTAATGGTGCTGTATGTGCTGCCGCTGAGCATATCTTCCAGGATCTGAAATGTCTTGGTCCTCATCCCTTCCACATACCCCACCAAGACTGTTTTTATAAGCCCTCCTACTTTGTTAATGTATGCCCAATTAATTTAAGTTTTCTTTCTTTTTACACACTGAGTAATTGTCTTTGCACTACCACTCTTCGCCGTACCTCTTTGCTTTTCGCTCTGTCCATCCAACTTATTCTTTTCATCCTCCACACTGCCCTAATCTCAACAGCCACCAGCCTTGCTCTGCCTTTCTTCCTCATTGTCCACGTGTCAACACCATAGAGGAGGGCACTCCATACAAAATACTTTATTCAACTTTTCCTCAGATATTTGTCCATATTGCTGCACAAAACTCTACGTTTCTTACAAAATGCCTCTTTCGCCATTACTATCCTGGTTTCAATTTCTGAGCTATTCTTCCTACTTTCTGCGTATTTAAAGCTTAGGACGTATTTCAATATTTCTCAGTTTATGAATGTCATACTCCCTTTACTTCCTCACAGTGCTATTACTTTTGTTTTCTTTGTATTGATTTTCATTCCGTAACTCTTTCATTTAGCTTCAGTCGTGTCCACTATATCCTGAAATTGTTTTTCACCTGTCGCTAGAAGAAAGATATATTCTTCTTTCTCCAATTTTTACTCGTTGTCGTTCCAGGTATCTACATATACAGTTAAGAAAGACCAAAATTAAGAAAAATGTACTGTAATTCCATCAAACTGTAGTGTGCATCATGCGAAGAAAGCACGAAGTCAACTTAGTAACTGGTATCTTTCGTCAATACAAGAGTTTTAAATGAGAAACTTAATTTCTAAAGTATTGTGGTAAGAATATATTCTATAGGAAACTCACCAAAGTCAAATAACAGTGATAAAAATATGTGTAGCAGTGCTATTGTATTAGCCACACAGACTGTTACCTAGTATCTTGTCGAGTGAATTGTACAGAATACGTGTCATATCATAAGACAAAATACTTACATGCATGCAATAACAGTATCAGTGCTGTAGACTAAATGTCGAATGCGGAATGAAGTGATCTATTCGTCATGTGGTGCATCAAAGATGGATTGGTGTACATGAAGAAAAACTAGTCCATGGTAATTGGTTATTAAATGCAACGAATCACTGTCTGCGGCATTTAAGAATGAATGAATTAAGTAATGGAATTAAGGTAAACAAACACATGGAAAATGGAAACGAGGGTTACCAAATGATAAAAAAATGGACAGCAAATATCCGCTTGTCAGACATATCAACTTAAAACATAAAGCATCATTGAGTAAAATGTCGAATGACTAGCGAAATCTAACAACTGACAGCATAAGTCAATGTAAGCACATGCAAGTTACATACGCTATTCAGAACGTTTAACGTAGTCATAATATTCGAATAAAAAATTGGGGTCTAGTTTAGTAGCAGGGGATACAACCCGTCGGCTTTGACCAATGACGTCAGAATTGGCCAGAGAGCATGTATTACAAAGATGAAAGAGCTGAGAAGAATGTTCAGAAACAACGGAATGCAAGAGAGAAAAACTGTACTTCACATATATAAGGGCCAGTATTATTTTCACATTAACGATATCGTGTGTTTATATCTTAGTTATTTCTCCTCAAAATACAATGGAAAGAAATGAATGAAATATATTACTAGCAAAGAATACATCACGTTACATGTATGTCAGTTGTATCTCTAAATTCTTTCGAATTGTATTTCTTAAGTGCAGTACGGGATACTAGTTCAGCGTACGTCGATTTCTTAGTTTCAACTAGTATTGCTGTCCTGTTGTTCACTTGAACCATGTATCCCCTCCTTCACTAAACCGTAAATGAAATACCGGATACAAATTAAAAGCTCATTCGAAGTGTGTTGCTTAAGTACAATACGGAATACGAGTTTGTCGTAAGTCGATTTCTTCGTTTTCACTAGCATTACTGTCCTGTTCTTCACTTGAACGATGTATCCTCCGCTTCAGTAAACCCTAAGTGGAACACGGGATACAAATTGTAGATGTGTTGTTTATTTCGTCTCCGCTATTACTAACAGTCTGCTACTGATGACAGAAGGACCTGCTTATGTAATATATGTATAACAGACTTCCTTTGACCTCTATATATATGTACACTGGTAACGAAAAAGTGGAAATAGACGTAAGTTACATTTGCAACCTGTACCTCAATTGAACGACACGGAGACAAGAAGACGACACATGTACAATTTGTATCCCGTACTTCACTATGGGGTACAGTTATCTTGTTGCCTTTGACGTTAATAGTATCCAATTCGTTACTTGAGCTGTATAGCTATACGCAACATTTGTATCTTGCTCGCCAATTGACATATATGGTGTCAGTGTAAAGGCGAAGTGATGGACTGGATACAAATTTTAGTTGTGTCGTCAGTGTAAAGGCGAAGTGAAGGACGGGATTCAAATTTTAATCGTGTCAGGGGTTTCGCCTGTAATATAACAAGTACACATTCGAAAATGTCGTACTGATACTAGTGCTAGGAAACGAAAGAAGATCGACAGCTGAGAAATTTCTATTACGTACTTCACAACACGAAAATACACATATTGGTAGAATAAAACAGTGAAATATGTCAAAATAGTGAAATACAGTGAAAGTTGCAAATGGAAAAGTTAACTTACCACACGGAAATATCGAGGAATAACCGAAGCTCGCCTAGACAGACAGTAACGAAAATTGCATACTCACAAACAGACAAATCCATTACTATAAACGAAAATAAGACACTAAAAATTGTTCTACAATAACAAACTAATACTCCAAATTACCTCAATATCATTACGAATAATTATTTTAATGTACAATGATAGCACTTATCCGGAACACAGAACTGTTTTATTATCTATGCCTCGAAGTGAAGACATTATTATCTATGAATAATGTATGACATCATTGGTCAAAGCCGACGGGTTGTATCCCCTGCTTCACTAGACCCAAAAATTGTTATACATCTACATGATGTTAGATTATGATTTTCGATAAATGTCTTTAAATTGTAAACCATCACATCCTCGAATCATTACCGTGGAAGGGACTTTTAGAATTTTTATTGCGGAGTATCGTAGACCTTCTTTTATCCCCGCTTACCAATAAGCTGTTTTAGACCTTCTTTTATCCCTGCTTACTAATAAGCTGTTTATCTCTCAATTCATTGTCAGTATTTGTGTAGGTACCCAGTTTTAACATGTTTGGTACACTACGGACAGCTGTTGTAGTATATTTGGCTGTATTGCAGAAGAAACTGATTTCATTATTGGAATGAGTAAGGTGGACATATCTTGTCGTGTACAATTCGACCTTTCGTCACGACGATTTTATTCTTCAGCTCCGTAATGGTGAAGATGACTTGCCCCACGCTAGTCTGGAACGTAAAGAGACAGGAGCATCGAGATCTCGCAGCACGGTAACACGCAGGGCTGCCGACAAGCTGGAACGCCACATTATTGACCAAGTCCAGGATTGATTTCCGTGGTGCTAAGTGTAAACATAGCTGGCCAGCCGTTACCTGGCATGACATCCAATTATCCCACAGCCCGATAATCAAAAAGATTACTTCTGGCGTCGCTCAGCGCACGTACGCATTTTATTCGGCTGGCTTTGCGCATCATTAATCAGTGTGTTTAGGCGACTCGGACGCTCGTGAACAAAGAGAAGAGTGGAGAGGGGACCCCCAAGAACTCCACGCGTTCTAAATTATAATCGACAGGTCGAGGTGGCTGCGAGACAGTCCGTAAATTGACTGAGAAGCTGGTAGCGCGCTGTGTGTCGAGGAATGGCCACAAGTTTCGTGCTGCAACCAGTATGAGCAGCTTAATGACAGATTGTGTAATTACTCTTTTATGGCTGTGCCGCCTGCTCGGACGTGTGTTCCTCACGCAATTAGGAATACTAATGCGTTTACATTCCACCTAATCAATTCTCTGATATTTGTAGTCTAGCGTGCTGTTTGCTTGTGCCGCGGAATGAAGTGGAAACCAAGGACGCAGAATAAATACGGAGATTCATAAATATTAATAGAGTAAAAGCAATTAAATCATTCAAATTAATTTACGAAGACCCCTGTATCGAGGTTTTGTTAGTTACCTTAGAGAAATGAGAGAATTTCCACTTTAAATGTAATATTACTGAAGACGGCAGTCCAATAGGGCGTATCGTGTGAGTGCATATTCTGTTCTTTTCGTTGTATTTTTATTGGAATTCTCGTTTAGAGCAACGAAAAACGTCGATACTGACTATTTTTAACGTCTATATTAATTACATGTTAAACTTTCCGTGATAAATATTTTTTACTGGCAGAAAATGAGATATCCAGTCAATTACATCCAGCCATTAAGTAACAAATAAACGCTGATAATGAAGGCAGCATCGTCGCATTTACATAATCATTTAAGAGCACAGAATGAGCCAGTTCCGTCCGTACCTGGTGAGTAAAAGCTAAGATATTTTCTCGAACACATGATTAAATGATAAAATAATTAACTCATTTTTACAAGTAGCGATACACACAACAAGACACGTACATTCTTATTTACGTTATCCGTGTTCTTTGTTGACCTCTCCATGCGATGGTATGCTTCGTCAAACAAGACTGCAGTCGATACTCTGTCATGTCTTGGTCTAGCCGAAATTTCAATCGACGTTGATGTCATTAGAGACAAGGTCGGATGAGTTTGTTTCAAAATAAGTTCCCCGAAATTGACTTAATCAAATTAGGGAATTAGTCCACTTGATTACCTCTCGAAAAATTCCTTTCCAATTTTAAGACACGGAAGAAAATTGTTGCAACGCTGTATTCTTCTATCAGATCCAGCTCCCACCGACGGAACTACATGGAGTGCAGTGCTTATTTATCCTTAGCTTTCTAGGAGCTTATATAGCTCCTGTGTGCTCTTTTATAAGAAAATAATTCATCCTTAGCTTTCTAGAAGCTTATATAGCTCCTGTGAGCTCTTTTATAAGAAAATAATTCATAAATTTGTGTGATATTAACACAGCTTTCTAGGAGTTTATATAGCTCCTACGATCTCTTTTATAAGAAAATAATTCATCAATTTGTTTGATATTAACACAGCTTTCTAGGAGCTTATATAGCTCCGCTGATCTCTTTTATAAGAAAATAATTCATCAATTTGTGTGATATTAACATAGAGTTCAGCTAGCTTATAGTTATTATCGGCGAAATTGTCTTATTTTCGAAGTACAAGCTACGTTTTTATGTTTTGTATTAAATGATAGACATGGTATTAAAACTGACACAGGTGCTTCTGGAAAAGAAAATGAAGATGATATTCCAACTAAGACACGCAAATACCTCACACGTGTAGCGACGATGTTTGTACTTGCGGAACAATTGACAGCTCTCGTATACAGCGTCTGCAACTGTGACCGTATAACGCGTTTTAGCAGGACTGATCTCTTCTTTTTTAGCTAAAAGTAATTTTAAAAATCTTGTTGTTTCCTCAGATATATTCAATATTAAGGACCCACTTGCTGTTGCATTATTTAAATACGCACTTCCTAGTAAGTTAGGCGTATAAAGTATCGTATTTTATTAACTCTCGACCTGAAGAATTAAAGCAGTGAACAAAACTTAAAGAGGAAGATAACTTTCACATGATGTGTCACTGAAAAGTAACATGGCTCGATGAAACTTGGACCAAACACGGGAAGAACTCCTACAGTGTAGGACAGAAGGGAACTGAAATAAGTACGCAGTGAGACGAACAGAAATGACAGGGAAGTCATCGCTATCCGTAATGGTCCCCATGATTTTCAAAGAGCGGCACGAGGTTCTTAATGTGGTTTGTGATGACCATCGACGGCAGTGTATGCTCTGCAACGTGCTCCCATTTTGGCCACAAGGCTGGTAAGGAACCCTTTTGGTAGGATGTTCCATTCCTCCACAAGCGTCGGTTGACAACTGCTGGATGGTCGTTGGTGCACGTGGACGCGCTACAATATGTCTACCCAACGCGTTCCATACGTGCACGATGGAATTTGAGTAGGGGAAAATGGCAAGCCAGTCCATTCGCCGAATAACTTCTCGTTCCGAGAACTCCTCCACCTGTTACAATTGAAAGAAAAACAGCCCTCGGTCACTAATTTTAACAAAAAAAAAAAAATGGTTCAAATGGTTCTGAGCACTATGAGACTTAACATCTGTGGTCATCAGTCCCCTAGAACTTAGAACTAATTAAACCTAACTAACCTAAGGACATCACACACATCCATGCCCGAGGCAGGATTCGAACCTGCGACCGTAGCAGTCGCGCGGTTCCGGACTGCGCGCCTAGAACCGCTAGACCACCGCGGCCGGCACTAATTTTAACAAATTAACCTGGTTTCAACACTGCTATGAGAGTCTTCATCAGAATTTAAATCAAAGAATGGTCTATATTCTATAACATGGTCACAGAATCATGACTAAAAACGTATAACAGAATATAAGTACGGAATCATCGTGAGACACTGATGTGGCGCAAACGGACTCCGTTTTACAACCTGCATCGCCATCACAGTTTTCTTTGTCTTAAATATCTTTGTGACTAATGCCCTTTTGGCATATTTATTATTTTATAAATGACATATAAGTATTGCCAGTCTCTCACGATGATTCCGTACTTATACCCTATTATACGTTTTTAGTCATAATTCTGTGACCATGTTATGGAATATAGACCATTCTTTGATTTAAATTCTGAGGAAGACACCCCTAGCAGTTGAAACCAGGTTAATTTGTTAAAAATAGTGAGCGAGGGCTGTTTTCCTTTCAGTTGTAACTATTCACGGTCTCTGAACGTGCAGCCATGTAAAAAATAAATAAATAAATAAAACCCTCCACCTGTGCTGTTCGATGTAGTTGCACACTATTATTCATTAAAATGGCGTCAGGACCGAGTGCAAGCCTGGTGCAAGTTCGGCTTTCCTACTGGCGATCTGCTGCACGTTCACAGGTAGGTGCAGGTAAATGGACAGAAGAAACTGCGCCGCAGTCACCCTATGATCACCCAAAAACTGTATAGCTCTTCCTCAGATTTGAAATGACTGAGGCGCTATTCGCATAACTGCTATTGTCTGCTATACATTACCGCAATGCCTGGAAACGCCTGCTTCACTCGGCACATACGTCCGTTCTAAGCGAAAGATTCAACGCGTGACCTCTGATTATGCGACATATCTGGACAATGCGTAAAACACGGCTTTTCCCTGAAAATGACTCCATTCTGGACGATAGATGCAATGTGACTGCCAGCTTCATTAAACAAGAAAAAGAGCTGCTCTTTTCCGCTTTTACAGGAATACCAGACATAGTCTTTGGGAAAGCGAGCTTTCCCCTAAGATACGTATAGTTCAATAAAAATAAAGCATCTGACGAATTTTATTAGTAAAACATACTGCAAGATTTTCTCCCCCAAACAGCCGATGGTGAATGCTTCATCTTCCAGCTGATGGCGATGATTTTCTTTGCTGTGGCACAGTCACCATATTTATTGCACCTAATGTCTTCCCATGGTGCGATTCGAGTCATAAAGGACCCTCCAATCCTAGTGATGGGTGGCAGACTCGTTTTCTATTTGGGATGTATTCACGCATTAGTCGATGAAGAAAACATTAATCAGAGTATGTGGATCGAGTTTCTGCATTTCTTGACTTTTGAAGTACACTGCTGGCCATTAAAATTGTAAAACCGTAAATGATAACATATAAAGAAGCTTTGTTTATTGTACATATACGGTATAGAAGGAAGAATGTTTTATTAAATTCGTATGCGATTTGGATGTACACAGGGTGCGAAAGTTACTACATATATCTGTCACATCTGGCAGCGAGAACGGCTCTAATACAGCTGAGCACCAGATCGATCTGAGCTTGGGTGATATATAAGGGTACGTCATCCCACGCTGCTTCAGCTCTATTTCAGTATTTATCAGTACTGGTGGCTGGTGAGTTATGGAACGAAGTCACTCTGCAACTCAAGTCAGATGTTTACAGTGGGTGATACATCTTAAGAACATGCTGCCCAGGTCGGTACTCGAATACCGCTTGTATCAAGGTAGGTCAGGACGCAACTGGAAACATGTGGACTTGCGTTATATTGTTGGTTAGGTAACAGTTCACAGGCATCGGTCTTAATCTGTTAGAAATGTAATGGCTACTGTCCAAATTACCAGCTATGTGGACCTCAAATGAGAGTCAATGGCAGTCCACACCATCACACCAGGCGCTAGGATCTTAGGACGATGGCAAATATAATCTGCCAACGCTTATTCTCTTGAGAGCCTCCACACACTGATACGTCCAATGCGGATCTGTACACAGAAATTGGACTCATCTAAGAAGAGGACGTTGTGGCACTCCATTGTTCAGTGCTGTGGTTCGGTACACCACTAGCGGGGTGGCTTTCTCTGCTGTCGCGTCAAGAAAAGCCGCAACAGTTGTACGGTGGCTACAATTTCGCACCTTACAAGCACTGATATTCATACTTTGTCGTGATTTACAACCGGAATAAGGTATCATTTGGTAGGTTGTACATCGTATATTTGAATATCTAAAGAAGACTGACATTGTCTCATACACCTTTTAAATGGTTGTTAAAGCTTATTGCATGAAGGGTGATGGACTGTTTTTGTTATCAAAACGGCATAATGAATGATTGCCTATACTAGCAGAGGTTGGAACACCAGTGGAAATTAAAATGCAGGCGTAACTCAGGCCCTGGGTGGAAAAGCGCGCACAGGTATGTTGGTCCTGCTAAAAACAGGAAGTAGCCCAAGACGGACGGCAGGGGCTCCTGAGCACGGAAGCAGAATAGAGTGGAAACTGTCTGGTACCGTAGCTAGGCCACAAGGATAACCGAAAACTCTGAAAATCCTGGACGCAGTAGAGAGGAACAAGGAAGCGTTCCTTCGGAAATCACGAAGGCTGGGTTATTTCCGAGGATTTTTTACTCAGAGAAGCGTGCCATTGTATGAATTCCTAATCAACGGGGATAGGTATTTCCTCGCAAACTTTCCGTGCTGGACAACAAAATACTAAAATATGGTTGGTCGGCATCCGGAAGAATCTGTAGAGAGGGAGAATATTCCATGGTTTCGAGAATATGATTTGCCTTCTGCAGTTACGAGGGAGAGAAGCAGAGCTTTGCTGGGAAGCCAGCGGTGGTGAGAAAAAGGTCCTCCGTTCTGAGCGCCCGTGTTTGATGGTCGCTTAGTATCAGCTTTTGTTGGTACAGACGGACTTGCTGTCTTTGCCCTCAAGAGATTTTATAGCCAGGCGCTGTATTGTTAGGAGCTTATACGATTCTGGACATCGCCTCCGGGTAGGGAGTCGTCATTGAGTATGCAGCGTTCAATGGTTGAGAGCATTTCCTATGTCTATACTCACATAGAGACATTATCTGAATTCCGCCCTTGGGCTGGGAGCTCGCGTTTTTTGTCTGTAGAACACACAGAGGAGAAGACAGTATGAGATCATACTAGTCAGAGGACCGCCTTCTGCCATCCTAGTGTTTGAAAGAGTTTTTATTTTGTGGCTGGAGTTCTTCGGTCGTCGCAGACGTGTACGAGAACCATCACTCTGACGCACCGGACGCAGTGCATATGGTGATATTGCTAATTGCTTTGGCTTATTAGGGCTATAAAGTTAAAGAGCTGTGATCATGCAAGTTTTATTTCCACTGAGATTGCACACCACTGTAGATCATCTTTGAAAGTACTGTCTTTGGTACATAGATGTCAGTCATCTCGCATTATTTAAATTAGATAGCGTAGCCATGAAAAGGGATAGATTTGGGCAATTGGTCAGTAATACTAGATAGGAAATTCATTTGTGTCTCTTTATATTCATTGGACATTGATATATAAACATTTGTAATACATAAAAGGGGTTTTAATCTACAATAAATATATTAGCAGAATCAACATTTATCATTTTGTAGTTACTAGTTCCCTTAATCATTCATTTATGTAATTCATATGTTAAAGAGCACCAAGGAGGAAATAATATCACCATTAAGAGATCCTAAGATCTGCTTCGGGGGGTAGTCAGACGGGGCTAAATCTTCATTTTCGCATTTAGTATTTTCTGTTGCACACATTCATTTTTACACCTGTCTGGAGTAGCATCTTGGATATGGCGACCCTGCCAGGATCCTACTTAGTGTCTTCTGATATTAGACATAAAGTGGTTTGAAACCTCAGAAATTTTCAAAAGAATTTTTTTCCCCATTTATAATGTTTAGGTGTTATTGTTAGTGATCACCAGCTTATGTGTATAGTTTGCAGTGGTAAAGTCATGTGATAACATTAAAGATAATATTTGTGTATTTTATTGTATTTACTTTCAGAAGCGTTGCGCTTCAGCCCACTGGCTGCAATTTGTTGATATTTATGTTGTGTCATTTGTTGTTGTATTTTGTTTGTATTGTAACGACACTGCTCGTTCACAATGTTACCATTAGATTAACTTATTTGTTGTAGATATGTTATGTCACATACCCATTACATAATATATGTAGGTAGAGTAAATTATGTGTACTTTTAAGAGAGAACTGGTATCAGGGGTCACTCCATGATAACTAGGGCGAAAGCACGCTTAGCAGCACAACAGAGCACTAGTTATAACAATATGGAAATGGCAGGTACACTGGGTAATTAAGAAAGCCTACGGGATGAGAAAGAGCTAGCTTTGTTAGCAGCACAAGGCGCAGGTGAGGAGAACAATGATCCAAAGCAACTTTTTGAGGATGATAAACACAGTCAAGCCCATGGTGGTCAATGTGATGGCGAAGATGAGGAACAGAGACACACTGAGGCAATCATAAAGATACGGGACTATAATGTAGGGAGTCCAAGTGAACGCGGAACAACTAAGAATCGTGGTAGGCCGCCGTTAGTGACATTGTCACGAGGCATTATATCAGGGGTGCGTGGTGATGACTTTTTTGAATACCCAGAAATGCAAAGGGAAAAGGGAAGAATATCACCTAAGAGTTATGGAAGAGAAAGTCGCAATAGGAAAGAAGATTTAGACAACAGAGGTGTGTTGGACATCCTTCCATACCTATAAGCAATGGCAAGTGAAATGGGAAGTAAAATTCAGAAGGTCAGCTTAGAAAAGGGAAATAAAATTCAAAAGGTCAGATCTTAATTGGGAAGCCGAATAAAAAGAGGAAATGATGAAGTATGCACTGAATTGGGGGTCAAATAGAAAAGGGTAATGATGAAGTACGGGCTGAATTGGGGGATAAAATAAAAAAGAGAAATGAAGAAGTACACTCTGGAATAGGAAGTAAAATTCAAAACGTTAGTGCTGAAATGGGAAGTAACATTCAAAACTTTAGTGTCGAGATTCAGTCGATAAAATGAAACGAGGGAAGTGAAAAATGAGGTAGTGACACTCCGAACAAAACTTGAACGAGAGATTGCGGAGGTCAGAAAAACTGTGAATGAGGCGCAGTTACTAGAGAGGGATGCAAAGCGGATTGCTCTTGGAACATTACAGAAAAAAGATAATACAATGATAGCTAGAGGTGCATTAACGAAGTTGCAGAGGCGCTTGGAACAAGTAGAAATAACGCAGCTGCAAAAGACAGAAATTGCACCAAATAACGCATTGACCACGGAGCCCCCACAATTTAAACAAAACACAGAAAGCGAAATTAAGCAATTATCTCAGGAAGCCAGGTCGTAACCTAGTCAAAAATTAAATCTCAGAACAGAAATAGTAGGGGATTTGGAAATAACAGAAATCGAAAGAGCCAATTCAAACTCAACACGATCATGTCGAAGCCCAGGCGATACTACACTCCTGGAAATGGAAAAAAGAACACATTGACACCGGTGTGTCATACCCACCATACTTGCTCCGGACACTGCGAGAGGGCTGTACACAGCAATGATCACACGCACGGCACAGCGGACACACCAGGAACCGCGGTGTTGGCCGTCGAATGGCGCTAGCTGCGCAGCATTTGTGCACCGCCGCCGTCAGTGTCAGCCAGTTTGCCGTGGCATACGGAGCTCCATCGCAGTCTTTAACACTGGTAGCATGCCGCGACAGCGTGGACGTGAACCGTATGTGCAGTTGACGGACTTTGAGCGAGGGCGTATAGTGGGCATGCGGGAGGCCGGGTGGACGTACCGCCGAATTGCTCAACACGTGGGGCGTGAGGTCTCCACAGTACATCGATGTTGTCGCCAGTGGTCGGCGGAAGGTGCACGTGCCCGTCGACCTGGGACCGGACCGCAGCGACGCACGGATGCACGCCAAGACCGTAGGATCCTACGCAGTGCCGTAGGGGACCGCACCGCCACTTCCCAGCAAATTAGGGACACTGTTGCTCCTGGGGTATCGGCGAGGACCATTCGCAACCGTCTCCATGAAGCTGGGCTACGGTCCCGCACACCGTTAGGCCGTCTTCCGCTCACGCCCCAACATCGTGCAGCCCGCCTCCAGTGGTGTCGCGACAGGCGTGAATGGAGGGACGAATGGAGACGTGTCGTCTTCAGCGATGAGAGTCGCTTCTGCCTTGGTGCCAATGATGGTCGTATGCGTGTTTGGCGCCGTGCAGGTGAGCGCCACAATCAGGACTGCATACGACCGAGGCACACAGGGCCAACACCCGGCATTATGGTGTGGGGAGCGATCTCCTACACTGGCCGTACACCACTGGTGATCGTCGAGGGGACACTGAATAGTGCACGGTACATCCAAACCGTCATCGAACCCATCGTTCTACCATTCCTAGACCGGCAAGGGAACTTGCTGTTCCAACAGGACAATGCACGTCCGCATGTATCCCGTGCCACCCAACGTGCTCTAGATGGTGTACGTCAACTACCCTGGCCAGCAAGATCTCCGGATCTGTCCCCCATTGAGCATGTTTGGGACTGGATGAAGCGTCGTCTCACGCGGTCTGCACGTCCAGCACGAACGCTGGTCCAACTGAGGAGCCAGGTGGAAATGGCATGGCAAGCCGTTCCACAGGACTACATCCAGCATCTCTACGATCGTCTCCATGGGAGAACAGCAGCCTGCATTGCTGCGAAAGGTGGATATACACTGTACTAGTGCCGACATTGTGCATGCTCTGTTGCCTGTGTCTATGTGCCTGTGGTTCTGTCAGTGTGATCATGTGATGTATCTGACCCCAGGGATGTGTCAATAAAGTTTCCCCTTCCTGGGACAATGAATTCACGGTGTTCTTATTTCAATTTCCAGGAGTGTAGAATGTGCTCGAATGCAAGAGTTGCTCGTCAACTACAGACTGAAAGCGTATCTGCAGAGCAACGAAATATCGCTAGAGATATGGTACCCGCGTCTACACAGGGCACGACTGGGTCACAAATTGCGAATACGGAGGACAGCAATGAGATATTTCACATGCAAAATTGTTACCCGTTAATGCGTACCATGGGACATTTTTCCAGTGACGAAAACGTGCCAGGGAATAGAAGAGAGGATGTCCAAGGTAACGGTAGACAGGAAACGTTAGCGCCAAGTGAGAATGTGGTAGGCCGAGTGGGAAGAAAGTCTAATGAAATTTTCGATTTTAAGCATTTTACCTCTGTTAGAAATTTCCAGCATTACAAAGACGAGGGTAATGTTTTACACACAAAAATTTTTATTCGACAATTTGATTTATCATTACCTCCTCACTGGTCTCTGATGTACTAACTGAACTTCGTATGTTCACATATCGAGGGAACATAGGCCGAATGCATGCGGAACATGGCAAAAACATGCACATCATACGAAGAGTTTCGTGAAGCATTTTTAAACAAGTACTAGTCCAAGGAGACACAGGACAGGATCAAACAGGAAATAATGATGGGCAGAGACTGGAGAGTTCAGGGTTCCGTAGTCCGGTGAAGTATTTCGAAAACTTGACCAAGAAAACTCAGTATTTGGACGACCCATGCACACCGGCTGAGATCATATGATTGTATTAAATGAAGTTGCCAATTTCCTACCAGCAAACGTTCGTCAGCCGATGTGGAAGTGATGTAGAAGGATTCAAGGGTATATCCTAAGAGAGTTGGAGTTCGCTTCCAACGAGCAGCAGGCGCGAGAACAACGTAGGCAGTGAGACGCGCGAAGTGAAAGACAGGCGAACAACGGAGGGACTAACAGAGGCCATAATTGGCAAAACAATGTAAGTCGACCGCCTAAGCAAAACATGGACCATAGATATCTTAGTGGGAACAATGTACGGTGGAAGAACTATAGTAGAGGATATAGGCAATAAAATGAAAGCAGATGGGAGCCACAAAATAATGGCGCATCATGGGGCGACAATAGAGAAACTCGTCAACGGTCTGACCCCGCGTGGGGTGGAATGAATAACAACAGGAATCGGGAACAATCAACTGAAATTAGACCACCTTATCATGGGAGAGTACGCCAAAATGACGTAGAAAGTGAACAATGACTAGGCCAGACAAGGGGCACAAGTGAAAATGCACCTGTAAACCGTCTCGGACGTAATAACATAAATATTATCAAATATGAGGAAATGAGGGAGATATTACTTGATGAAAAGGAAACGGTACCCAAATAGGAAATCTATCCGGTGGTAAAAGCACAGATTAGAGGAATTATGGGTACTGCTGTAATAGATAGTGGAAGTGAACTCTCAGCTATTTCAGGCAGGCTGTTCGCTAAATGCAAGGAGTCAGTTAATACACCAATGCACACAGAACAAAAAACAAAGGTACGAGGTGCGTTAGTTGGAAAGATTTTGAATGCCAAGGACACCAGATGACTGCAAATCTGTTCATAATACCGAAACTAACAGCTGATATAATAAACGTGTAGATTTCCTTTCAGCGCAGAAAGCTATCATTGATCTAGGAAGAGGGGAGTTAATGTTAGCGGTAGAGAATAAAATAACAATCAGATTTGATGAGAAGGCAATAAAAGCTCAAATTCCAGCGAGCTGTTTAAAACTACAATTCACGGACCAACATGCAGTTCAGAGGGAAGAGTGTAGAAAATATAATGAGAATAGATCAGAGCTCAAGTCAGTACGTGAGAAGATTAATGAAATTAACAGTAAGATTGATTCGAAACTCGAGAATCGGGAAAACATAGGTAATATGGACAGGCAAGGATTGGATATTGCACTCAAAAATGACGCAGAGATCTTCTTACCTAAAACCGGATACATTAAGGGGTCTCAATATAAATTTGAGGTAAAGAAACATAGACCATTTCGGGTACTCTCTTATGCCATCCCTTGGTCATACCGGGAAAGGGTTCTCGGTGAACTACGAAGAATGGAGGACGAAGGTGTAATTGAGGCCGCGAGATCTGAGTATAATATTCCACTACGCATAGTAGACAAAAAGGACGGTGGAATTCAACCGGTGTTAGACTCACGCCAAATAAATACCATTGTTGTGCCAGAGACGGATCGCTCTCAAAGGGTTGAGGAGCTCCTTCAAAGATTTCATGGGATTTCGATGTCTTCCTCACTTGATTTGCGGTCGAGCTTTAGGCAGATAGAGCTCGATCCTGACTGTCGAAAATACACGGCCTTTATTGCCTACGGAAGGTGTTTTCAATTCAAAAGGCTCCCTTTTGGATTGAATATATCTTCAGATGCATTTATCAGGGGTTTTATCAAAATATTGAGTGAAGAGTTAAAAGAGAAGATCACGTATTACGTAGACGATGTACTGATAGGAGAAAATACCTGGGAGAGACATAACAAAATCTTAGAGAAAGTGTTAAGCAGTTTGAAAAGGTATCGGGTGACTGCAAATATTGAGAAGGCTTGTTTTGGGAACAGTAGGGTAAACTTTCTGGGACACGTAATAACAGGAGAAGGGATTAGTCCCGACCCAGAGAAGACGGCAGCAATTGAAAAGTTTGCCACTCCTACAACCAGAAAACAACTGAGAGGGTTTCTAGGGATTATAAATTTTTATAAAAAGTTTACATATGTGGAAACATTAGCTAGTCACCGATTCTGCCAATTGACGGGAAAAAGAACGCCCTGGGTGTGGGATGAGTGTGCAGACCGAGAATTCAATCAATTGAAGGCGCTACTCGTCAATGCTCCTATTTTATCACATCCTGACTTATCACAGGATTTTTGTATGGTCACTGACAGCGCGAAGGCTGGTTTGGGAGTTACGATGTTTCAGGAGTTTGAACAAGATGGAATATTAGTACACAGTACAATCGCGTTTGGTAACAGGGTAAAATCCAAAAGTGAAAGAAATTACTTTGTTACCGAACTCGAAGTCCTTGCAAGAGTATGGGGATTTAAAAGTTTAGGTACTTTCTGTTCGGTAGAAAAACAAAAGTCTACACGGACCATAGGGCCATAGAATCTCTCCTAACAGCCAAACTTCCACATGGAAGACTAGTGAGATGGGTAGCTGCGCTACAAGAATACCAGTTTTCAACAGTCTATGTGCCTGGTCCGACAAACGTCATTGCTGACGCCTGTCCTTCTCACCTACTGGTATAACAGAAGAGACGGCTGAAGCATTAGATCAAGAGCACTTTTGGTTGTTATACTTCAAAGGGGTTGCATTGGAAAACTTAGTCACTCTGAAAATGAGGAATGAGCAGGACAGGGACCCAGATTTAGTCAAAATAAAGGAAAAATGGAAGGATCGGACGCAGGCCCGCATAAGACAGCACTACCTCTTGAGAAAAGGGATTCTGTTTTATGGGGCAAACGTTAATGATTCGTTGTGGGTGGTGTGAATACCAAATGAGTTAATAAGTAAGCTTATATGGTATACACACCTAAGTTACGCACATTTCGGCCCACGAAAATGTTTTATGAAAATGAGGAGTGTCTGCTATTTTAAAAACATGGAGAAACGTATAAGGAAATTACTAGCCATCTGTAAAAACTGCCAAAAGGCGACATCAATTATTGTAGGGACCCAGGCTCCTTTATACCCAATTATTCCTGAGAAATTAAGGCATATGGCACCGACGGCTTTAATGGGAGCATTACCCAACACTCCGAGGGGCCATCAGTATATATTGGTAGTATTGGAGCTGACATCCAAATTTGTGACGTAGAAGACTGGCGACTGGCGTAACTGTGAGTAGAGCCTTGTGCAGAGACTTCACAAACCAAGTGGGAACTGTAGATTGTATTTTCTCAGATAACTGACCTCAATATAAATCTGAGGTATGGAAAAGAACACTAAGAAGGTATAAAATAAGGTCCATATTTATTAGTAGATTTCATCCAAGTTCGAACCCTGCGGGGAGAATGATGAAAGATTTGGGTAATTTATGCTGACTATACTGTGGAAAGAATCATGCTAGCTGGGATGTATTTCTTAAAGGTTTTCACGATGTGATAAACGAGCTCTCCCATAGTACTACATTGATGTCACCTATGATGGTACTGAAGAATAGGGACCCTCCAGATAAAATTCGAGGACTGATCGATTTTCCACAAAGGACGCACCGACAACATAAAGTCATAGTGGAGGAGGCTTTGCAACAACATTCGGGTCTTTGGAGAGAAGCGCAGGGTGCACGTGGACCAAAAGGCGCACGTAAGGAAATTTATAGTTGGACAAGAAGTCTTAGTTAAGTCTTATAGGTTGTCCAATAAACAAATGAAGCTATGTCAACAGTTCTTCAAGAGATACGGCGGCCTTGTACGTATAAGAAGACTAGTGCACACAAATGCGGTTGAAATTGAGTCAGTGATATCAGGAAAACCTTTGGGACTCCATCATGTTATCCATCTCAGGCCATTTATAGAATAAGCAGGAAGAATTAAAGTGAGCTTGTATGGCGAAAGTAAAGTGTATTGTTTATAGTTAGTAATTAAGTTAGGTTATTGGACTGAAGGGATATGTGGATTTATCAATATTTTCTGTGCTATTTTCATGTTAAAAGACGTAAGATAGTGCATAAAAAGGGCAGGATGTCGAGGGTGAGAAAATTAGGGTATCTTTCTTTGTGTAGGCTATAACTATGTGCACAGAAAGCTGAGTGCAGGATTTAAAAGGTGTTTGGAGTTTAAGATGTGCTATCTGTCCATGAATGAATAAAGTAAAAATGAGAGATGTGTGGTGCTACAAAAATGTTTTAAAGATATGTGAATAGCTAAATGTGTTACCCAATTGATGTGAAACGTATTAGCAGAGAGTGTCTGCATTTTGAAAAGATTTTAGAACTACTTCATGAAATGTTTTACAATGGGGTCACGAATGAGTGACTTGCTGGTAGTAGTTTGCGGTGAATGCAGGTGTGTTGTCCAAGTATGATTTGTCTCCATTCAGAGAAACGAGAGTTCACTAGGTGGCCTGCTCCAAGTGCCTACGCGAGAGCTCACTGTTATTTGTACATGGAAGTGTTGTATTTATGTCTGTTCAGAGGTGATAATGGTGATGTTTGGTTTGTGGGACGCCCGACTGCGCGGTTATTAGCGTCCTTACAAATTCCCAATCTTTGCTCAGTCCAATCTCGCCACTTGAATGAATGATCATGAAATGATGAGGACAACACAAACACTCAGTCATCTCGAGGCAGGTGAAACCCCTGACCCCACCGGGAATCGAACCCGGGACCCCGTTCTGCTCAGAGAGACTGAAGACTTGCGTACATGGTGGCCAGTTCTGTGGATCACCATATGAGTGCACCGAAATATTGTTTGAGTGTAACAGAGACATGACATTGAAGTAGTACCTTGATATAGACATGTAAAAATTAATAACGAAAAGTAAGAAATGCTATACACTCAAAGTACATGACATTGTTGGTAATACATAAGGGCATGGTAATCATGTTGACGAGCAGTGATCTTATAAAATGCGCTAAAAATCTCTATATTTGTTGGTACCACTAGTAAAATAAAGTGTAACTTTATTAACATAAAAGGAATAGCAGCATAAAGGTAATAACAGCAGCTCCGGAAAATGGACAGTGACAGAGAATGTATTACTGAGTAAAAACATGAAAGAACGTGCATGACAGTATGATTAAGGAAAGTACCAGTAATTTTGTACTAAACTTGCTATGTAGTTTATGATAGTCCACAGGAAGCACGCCGAAGCATGAAATGAAGAAGAGGTCTGCCTAATCATTCATTCGTGTATGTTTTGTGCAGATGTGCACTTTATTGTTCACATATGTTCACCACGACATCCACAATGAACCCAAGAGACATGAGATCGGACGATCTTGTGATACCTAACGGTAGTGTAGTACTTTGAATAGGGTTGTAGTTAGACTAGTATAAACATCCTACTGGCCAGTAGCTTAACAAGTAGTTCAACAAGTAGTATTTGCAATTATTAACATTGGGACCTGGTGATGATCATAATTTTACTGTTATGTGTATTTTTTCATAGATATACAGGTGCCGACAGATATTTAATAATTAAATTACATAGGCTGAGGAATATGTTCTTTTATAATTAACATTAACTTTGTACATGAAATTTTGATCAGAATAATAAGAGTAAATAAGTGAGTGTCTTGGCTGATTGTACAACTTGAACAATAATAAATGTAAAGATAAATGACCTCACTGGTGAGTGCATCTTAAAAAAATATATATCATATTTCATAACAGAACATGTCAATGATTTTGTGTTATGTATTGTATAGTATTTGTGTAAATCGGAATGTAATTGTATGTAATAGTGAATACAGGTTTCACAAAAACAAACTTTTGCGAAACACACTGGAAGCAACAACGTGATGTGTGGACAGAACGGGAGGCTAACGTGACAGCTCTAGAGAAAAGCGGAAGCAAGGGACGCCGTTAGTAAGCCAAAGCCATGTTGCGGACATGGGCAAACAGCAGGCCACTTCAACTGCGGCTACCTGAAGACCTCGGGCGGCAAGCAAGGACTGAGCAGGTAGTATGCGGCAATTCGCGTCAGACCTGCTGGGTCGGGTCAAGATGGGTGTTTAAACGACCACTAACGACTTCTCTCCACTGTTGTACTACATGATGGAGACGAGATAACAAATTTGCACACATGATGCAGTCAGTTAACCCTACAGCACAACTGCTAATAGCTGTACAGAACTATGAACTCTATTTTCTTGTCCTTCTGCTGTTCTCTGCCAGATAGAGACTTATAAACTTCATAATCTGTAGCAGTCAGTCACCTGGCACTGACTTCTGAGGAATCTTGAGTCACACAACGACTCAAGTTCCATGTTTAATGTCACCAAACAGGTAACCATCCTGTCCACAATTACCGATATCCTTATCCAAAATACAATATTTATGTCAAGAGATAATGGCTCTGAGCTCTATGGGACTTAACATCTATGGTCATCAGTCCCCTAGAACTTAGAACTACTTATACCTAACTAACCTAAGGACAGCACACAACACCCAGTCATCACGAGGCAGAGAAAATCCCTGACCCCGCCGGGAATCGAACCCGGAGTGCGGGAAGCGAGACCGCTACCGCACGACCACGAGCTGCGGACTATGTCAAGAGAAAGAAGTGACATGAATAATAGAAGAGAAGGAACACAAACATAGTAAAAAGAAGTAACACGAAGAACTGAAGACTAGAAACCATTACACTACTCTTAGCGGACGCAGAAGAATTTTAGGTGACCTATAAAGATCCTACCTGACTGTACCTCATTCATACTGAGTGCAAATTCGGTGAACACTTGGCTGTTTCAAAACACACACACACACACTTACCTTGCTGTATATTTCCAGGATTCTTCCACATAATCAACTCTGCGAGAGACTTGTAACCTGATGGGATCAACAATGCGCTGAGGGTCCAAGGACTGGCTTGCAAAGCCACCATGACCAATCTCAAACAAGTTGTTGAACCACTCTTCGCTTCCTAAACTTCACATAAACTGTAGCTTCCATCCCCGTACACAAATGAAGATAAAAGCGTGTTGTGAAATCCGAATCAGTGTGTGACTCTTGATAAAAAGGGCATATAATTTGATGAATGCTGAACAGTTACACCCACAAACTAACAGTTTCTGATATATTTATCATTTTTGTAAACATCCTGTACTTATTTTTTTAGGGTAGTTTTAAGAAAATATTTGTGTATTTATTTATGTAGAATCATTGTTTGTCATTCTCTTTGATAATCATGCTGTGTGCTTCAGAGTTTTTAAATATTTGTGCATTTATTTATGTAAAATAATTGTTTGTCATTTTCTTTGATAAAGATGCTATGGGTTTTAAAGTTTTAATGTATTACATTTTTATACACTGTGAACAAGAACATTAGTTAAAATTGGTGGTGGATCCGAACTCTTATTACAAATATTAGTTGTCACAGTTAATGTAAATGCAGTTGGTCAAATAACGCTTCAGAACATAAGATTTTTGAAATGTTTGAAGAGTATACACGTTAGGGAAACACTAGACTTGGACAATCAGTTTGTGAAATAATGTTTTTTTTAAAAGAAAAATACAAGCCAAGGGCATAAAGACGACCAATTAAAACTATGCAGGATGTTTCACAGAATTTTATATAGTTGTATAATGACCAATAGATAATCTCTCTTGTTTTGCATATTAATGGTTAGATGAAGCACATGTAATTTACTGGAAGACCACGTTGAAAAGATTAGGATACGATAATATTTCTTGCCTCAACCTACGTCTTAGGGATGGATGAATGACAGAGAACATGGGCCTTAAGTCTAAAGAAAGATGGGAACTACCATTTTGAAAGAGTGTACAAATTTGTAATGTTTGTTACATTTCCTTTGATAACATGGGTTATTTTGTGTGTTATTGTACATTCCAACTGCCATGTCTCAAAAAAAAATTTCTAACGTAAAGAGCTGACATTAAATAATAAACTTGTAGTAAATAAATTTATGACAGTAAGCCCATGAATGAACGCAGAATGGCTGTAGAAGAACATATCATGATCCAGTTGTTCCTCTGCCCTCATAGTCTTATTAGTTCGCTAGGTACAGACAGTTGATGGTTATATTATTTTGTACTGGATGAGATAATACTATAAGAATTACCCCATCCCAGTACAAAATAGTTCATTAGGTGGAGGTATTATAAGGTGGCTATAATTTCGTACCTTACAATCACTCATCTACATACTCTGCTGTGACTTACAACCGGAATTAGGTATCATTTGATAGGCTGTACAACGTATGTTTGAATATTTAAAAAAGGCTGACACTGTCATGTACACCTTGTAAATAGTTGTTAACACTTATTGCATGAAAGGTGACGGATTGTCTTTACTATCAAAATGGCAGAGGTTGGAACGCCAGTGGAAATGAAAAGGCAGATGAATTCCTAATTAACGGAGATAAGTGTTTCCTCGCAAACTTCCCTCGCTGAACGACAAAAGACTAAAATATGGTTGGTCGGCGTTCGGAAACAATCTGTAGAGAGGGAGAATATTTCGGGGTTTCGATAATATGATACGCCTTCTGCAGTTACGAGGGAGGGGAGTCGAGCTTTGCTGGGAAGCCAGCGGTGGTGACAAAGAGGTCTTCCGTTTTGAGCGCCCGTGTTTGATGGTCGCTTAGTATCAGCTTTTGTTGGTACAGACGGACTTGCTGTCTTTGCCCTCAGGAGATATTATAGTTAGAACGCTTAGACACTGTACTGTTCGGAACTTATACGATTCTGGACTTAGCGTCCGGGTAGAGAGTCGTCGTTGAGTACGCAGCTTTCAGTGGTTGAGAGCGCTTCCTGTGTCAATACTCACATAGAGACGTTATCTGAATTCCTTCCTTGTGGCTGGGAGCTCGCTTTTTTTTCAGTATGTATGGTGATATTGCTAATTGCTTCGGTGTATTATGTCTATAAAGCTAAACAGCTGTGATCGCGTAGGTTTTATTTCCACTGAGGTTGCACACCACTGTAGATCATCTTTGAAAGTATTGTCTTCTAGTTTTTTGTACATAGATTATGTCAGTCGTCTCGCGTTATTTATTTCAGATCGCGTAGCCATAAAAAGGGATAGATTTGGGCAATTGATCAGTAATATTAGTTAGGAAATTCATTTGTGACTCTTTATGTCCATTGGATATTGATATATAAACACTTGTAATATATAAAAGGGGTTTTAATCTACAATAAATGTATAAGCAGAATCAATATTTAACATTTTGTAGTTACTAGTTCCCTTAATCATTCATTTATGTAATTTATATGTTAAAGAGCACCAAGGAGGAAATAATATCAGCATTAAGAGATCCTAAGATCTGCTTCAGGGGGTAGTCCGACAGGGCCAAATTTTCATTTTCGCGTTCAGTATTTTCGGTTCCGCACATTCATTTTTAGACCCGCCTGGAGAATCATCTTAGACAGTCCGAGGTGTTCCAGATGTCCTCGCAATATCCGGGTGGGTACTTGTCGTACTGCAAAACGAGCCCTTTATCTGACCAAGTATACACTGCAAACACTTAGTACTCTCCACATCCGGAAACACACAGCTTGGATGCTGGAGAGTTCGAAGTTGAGATGGATGTGCATTGGGTTCCACATCAATAAACGCAACACGAGTAGCACATCGCACGGGCTTCGAATTGTGTACTTCCTACGTCAAGGCAGAGCCTACATCGGTGGCGCTCAGCCTTACGCTTATGAGTTAATACGTGCGGTTATCTCTGAAGTATTTCAGTCCAGCTGTGGATTTGAGCAATAAGGTTACGTTACGTTTGTGCCATACACCATACTCTTCATACCACCCGACAGAAAATAGTGGAGACGCCTCAGATCTGGCGACCGTGCTGGCCATGGAACTGGTCCTCCTCTACCAAACCATTGATTGGGATATGTGACGCTGAGGTGATTCCGTACATCGATATCAAAGCATGCTGGAGCTCCATCGTGTCGCAGGCACGTGTTCATCCGAACATTCAGTGGCACTACATCGAATAGGGTAAGCAAAAGATTTGTATGTAAAGTAGATGGGGCCTGTAGGTCTGCTTGGCAGAATAGCGGCAGTCGCCGAGCCGAGAGGACGCGCAGCAGAGCAGCAGCAGCACTTGTGTGATAAACAGTAAATTAATTTAGTCTGTGTTTTTTGATCACGTGCTTTTGCAAAGAAGTGAACTGTACGTGTGTATTTTACTGTGCACACTAGTGGTTAGAAAACTAATCGCAATTTTTGTTTTCGCGTAAGTCTTGTGAATATCCTTGTGTAGGGCTGCTTCCTAGCGTAAATTTTCCGTGTAGAGAAATTTATTTCTGTTTAATAGCTTGCGGTCTCAGAATCCAGTGAGAAATCTGCACACCAACTTTTAGTGTTCCTTTATTCTCCTTTGTTATATTTTCAAACTCAGTAGTGCCATTTGAGACCTTATATCTATATTATACACAGTACGACATGGTTAGGGACTGTGCATGTTGTGAGCGGACACAAGGAGAGTTGGCTGCTGTCCATAAACAGCTGGAAGCTGCGGTGGCTACCGTCGACAAGCTTCTAGCTAATGCTCGAAGCTGCGGTGACGTCGGGGCGCCAGTGACGAGACCTGCGACGCCTTTGGTGTCACTGGAATCCCCTGGTGGCCCGGACGTCACTGCGGCTTCCGATACGCAACATCTGACCTGTCTGTTCTCACTCCAGAGTGGGTCGCAGACTGTGGTGGGTTAGCATGTCACTGTGCGGAAGGCGAAAGAGGGAGTAGGCCTGTGTGGCTGGCTCCCTACGTCTTAGCAACAGGTACGAGTGTGCTTCCCAGTGTTGATAGTAACACCGAACCAGCACGCGATGCCTCTAGTGGTGGGCCAGCGGTCGATTTCCTGCCCATTCCGAACAAGTACAGAGGGTGTGTATGCTACTCATTGCGAGCCCCAATGTTAGGCGGGTGATGAAGCCCCTCGGGGAAATAGCAGGCAAGGCGAGAAAGAATTCCAGTGTGCATTCGGTATGTTTGCCGGTAGGTCTCATCCGTGATATGGAGAAGGCCCTGACGGCGGCTAACGAGCGCACTGGCTGCAACCGACTGCGTGTAGTGGCACGTGTCGGCAAGAATGACGCCTGCCGCTTGGTTTCTGAGCCATCCTCGGCTCCTTTCGGCGGCTGGCTGATTTGGTGAAGGCAACTAGCAACGCACGCGGGGTGCAGGCTAAGCTGTCTAATTGTAGCATCGTACCCACCAGGGTTGATAGCGGTCCTCTGGTTTGAAGCAGAGTGGAAGGTCTAAACCAGAGGCTCAGACGGCTCTACGACGGTATCGGATGCGAATTTCTGTGCCTTCGCAATCGGGTGCAGAATTGTAGGGTTCCCCTTAGTAGGTCAGGCGTGCACTACACGCAGGAAGCGGCTACTAGGGTAGCATAGTACGTATGGCGTGCACATGTGACTTTCTTAGGTTAGAGGACCCTTCCGTTGGGAGAAAACACGATTTTCCTGTTAAATCAGCCACAGCGACCTCAGAGAATCTTGGTCCTCTCAGATCAGAGACAGAAAAGACTAGTATGATTTTAGTAAACTGCAGGAGCATCCAAGGAAAGGTCCCAGAATAAGTAACGTCTTAGACCTCCTGGCAACAAACAGACCTGAACTTATCGAATCAGTTAATGTAGAGGAAGGTATCAGTGATCATAAGGCTGTGACAGCATCTATGATGACGGGTCCTACGAGGGATGTTAACAAAGATAGGAAGACATATTTGCTCAGCAAGGGTGACAGGATACAAATTTCAGAATATCTCAACAGTCAGCATGAAATATTCGGTGATGAGAGAAAAATGTGGAGAACAAATGGAAAAAATTCAAAGGCATCGTTCAATATGCCCCAGACAAGTACGTTCCGAGTAAGGTTTTAAGGGATGAGAAACATCCACCATGGTTTAATAGCCGTGTTAGAAAATTGCTGCGTAAACAAAGAGCACTACATCTCAGATTCAAGAGAAGTAAAAACCTAGCTGACAAACAAAAGCTGAACGAAGCGAAAATGAGCGTAAGGACAGCAATGAGAGAAGCATTCAATGATTTCGAAACTAAGACGTTGTTAACCGACCTGAGTAAAAACCCTAAGAGATTTTGGTCGTATGTAAAATCAGTAAGTGGGTCAAAATCATCTGTTCATTCTCTCAGCTACCACACCGGCACTGAAACGGAAGATGATAGAGATAAGGCCGAAATACTGAATACGGTATTCCAAAGATGTTTCACCGCGGAAGATCGTAACACTGACCCTCCTTTCAATTGCCGTGCGAACGTCGAAATGGAAGATATTGAGATAAGCGATTGCGGAATTGAAAAGCAGCTACAATCGCTTAGTAGTGGAAAGGTTTCATGACCAGATGAGATACCTATACGGTCCTATAAAGATAATGCGAAAGACCTTGCTCCCCTTCTAGTAGTAATTTATCGTAGATCGCTTGAGCAACGAAAGGTACCTAGCGATTGGAAAAAAGCGCAGGTAATTGCTGTTTTTAAGGAAGGCCGTAAGACAGATCCACACAATTATAGACCTATATCGTTGACATCAATCTGTTGCAGAATTATGGAACCTGTTTTATGCTCAAGAATTATGACGTTCTTGGAAAATGAACAGCTCTTCTATAAAAATCAACATGGATTCCGCATTCAGAGATCCTGCGAAACTCAGCTCGCTCTGCTCCTCCATGAGATTCACAGCGCAGTGGACAACGGCGCTCAGGCTGATGCCGTGTTCCTTGATTTCAGTAAGGCATTTGACACCGTCCCGCATTGCCGTTTAATGAAAAAAATACGAGCTTAAAGAGTATCGGAGTAGACCTGCGATTCGATTCAAGACTTTCTTGCAGATAGAACTCAACACGTTGCTCTGAACGGAACTAAATCGGCAGATGTAAAGGTAATATCTGGAGTACGACAGGGAAGTGCGATAGAACCGTTGCTGTTGACGATATATATAAATTATCTAGCAGAAAGCGTCGGATGCTCTTAAAGGCTATTCGCAGATGATGCAGTTGTTTAGACCAATGTAGCAACGCTAGAAGATAGTAAGAATTTGGAGAACGACCTCCAGAGAATTGATGAATGGTGCAGACTCTGGCAGTTGACCCTGAACGTAAATAAATGTAACATATGGCGCATTCACAGGAAAAGAAATCCACTACTGTACAGCTACACTATTGATGAGAAACAGCTGGAGAGTCCGCAGCTCGTTGTCGTGCTGTAGCGTTCTCGCTAATCGCGCCCGGGTTCCCGGGTTCGATTCCCGGCGGGGTCAGGGATTTCCTCTGCCTCGTGATGACTGGGTGTTGTGTGATGTCCATAGGTTAGTTAGGTTTAAGTAGTTCTAAGTTCTAGGGGACTGATGAACATAGATGTTAAGTCCCAAAGTGCTCAGAGCCATTCGAACCATTTGAACAGCTGGAGACAGTGTCTGCCGTAAAATATCTAGGCGTAACTATCCAGAGCGACCTCATGTGGAATGACCATATAAAACAGATAGTGGGAAAAGTAGACACAAGACTCAGATTCATAGGAAGAATCTTAAGGAAATGTAACTCATCCTCGAAAGAAGTGGCTTATAAGGCGCTTGTTCGCCCGATTCTTGAGTATTTTTCATCTATCTGGGATCCCTATCAGGTAGGACTGATAGAGGAGATAGAGGAGGTACAACGAAGAGCGTCGTGTTTCGTCACGGGATCGTTTAGCTGGCGAGAGAGCGTTATGGAGATGCTAAACAAACTCCACTGGCCAACGTTACAAGAGAGACGTTGTGCATCACGGAGAGATTTACTACTGAAATATGGGAGGATAGCACTTTTCAGGAGGATTCCGACAACATATTACTGCCCCCCCCCCACCCCCAAATACATCTCGCGTATTGACCACGAGAAGAAAATTCGAGAAATTAGAGCCAATACAGATGCTTACCGACAATCATTCTTCCCACGCGCTACTCGTGAGTGGAACAGTGTTATAGGGATCAGGTAGTTGTACCCAAAGTACCGTCCGCCACACACCATTAGGTGGCTTGCGGAGTACGATGTAGATGTTGATGTAGATATAGCCCAATGATATGGTAACAAATTATCCCGGCCCAGATGTTAATACCGACCTGTGTTAGTGGTTTTGAATCACCGGCGTACGCAAATATTCGTCCGTCCAAACACGCATTTTGTGTAAGTTTAATATGCCGTCTCTAGTGAACGTGCAATCACCCACGAAGAGCACCAATCTCTGGAATTGTGGCTGGAGTATGCACTGCGCAAACAGTAATCCTCGTGCAATGGAAACTGGTAATTTGTGGCAAGTTCCTATGGAACCAACATTTTGAACATATTATTTTACCACGCATAATGCACTTTTAACGTTTTTCTATGTAATAGGCAACGGCCTTGCTGCAATGGATACGCCGGTTCCCATCAGATCACCGAAGTTAAGCCCTGTCGGGCGTGGCCGGCACTTGGGTGGGTGACCATCCGGGCCGCCATGCACTGCTACCATTTTTCGGGGTGCCCTCAGCCTCGTAATGCCAATTGAGGAGCTACTAGACCGAATAGCAGCGGCTCCGGTCAAAGAAAACCATCATAACGACCGGGAGAGCGGTGTGCTGACCACACGTCCCTCCTATCCGCATCCTCAGCTGACGATGATACGGCGGTCGGATGGTCCCGATGGGCCACTTGTGGCCTGAAGACAGAGTGCTTCTATGTAACATTTCTTTTTTTTCATTCTTCATTTTAAATGTAGATCACTAATTCAAGTTGAAGACTAGACGGAACGAAGGGATTAAGTCCAAATCTCACTAAAATGAGTTAGTGGTATGATTATGAAGTTCATCAGATGTATTTTCAGTTGGGTGAACTTCAATGAATGTGATGGGTGTAGTCATGAAGTTGTAGCCAGATTAAAATATGGTATACACGGAGAAAACGAGTCAAGTCCGTCCAGTACACGGACAGAAAGAGAGAAGTCCAGCAGGTGAGGATTTCTGAGCTCTGTTGATTTTTGTCTGCTTGTATGGAAGTCTCATTTTTGACGTTGTTAAATGCAATGTCATTGTTGACCTTTCTTATGTATTGTCGAAACTAACTCGGAGCAGATTTGATGTTTGCTTCTTTGCTTTGTCCTGTGGTGGAACTGAATTTCGTGCCGTGATTTATGCTAGCACAGAGCTGCCTTGACAATCGCTTGAGCGCTCTGTGATGTGGTAGATAGAATTGAATTTCATGTAAAATGCAACTGAGGTCGGTGTTTCAACTGGTGATGGAATATTCAGAGTCAGGCTGCAGTGATAAGTGTAGAAAAGGACAGAAAAAGACAATCTGAAGTATCCAAGAAGCTAAGAACATTGTCACATGAAGTAGGAGAGCATTGTAACTGCAAGGAGAGTTGTACTGATTTGCTAACTGATGCAGAGAAGTCTACATTAATATATAATTTCAGTTTGCTGAAGGACTGAAATGAGCAAAGTTGTCACCTGACAGGACTGATATCTGTTGACATTGTACAACGCCGAAGGCCTCTCAGAGATGAGACAGTAGCTACTACGCGTGATTATACATTTCTCACGAGAGACAATACTGTGACAGAATTGTCTGTTTGTCAAACGGCCTGCATGGTATTTCAAAGAAAAGATTAGAAACTACCAGGAATTCCTTAAAACTGAAGGCATTTCGCCAGTTGATAAACGAGGGAAACACGGAAACCAAGTTCATAAACTTTCAACAGAAACACAGCAAAACATCTGCGCTCACATCAGGTCATTTAATGGACGGTCCAGTTATTACAGCATAAATGAAACACAGAAACTGTATTTGCCTGAAGAACTCACAATCAAGAACATGTTCAAGATGTTTCAAGAGACATATTCTGCTTGTTCCGGATCATGTGTAACTTATTGTAAAATATTTAATACAAAATTTAATATCTCATTCGGTTTCCCTCGATCTGATACATGCAGTGCCTGTGATAAGTTTTCTGTAACTTTCAGAGCTCTAGAGGCACAACTCACTCTTCAACAGATGGAAAAGAAAGATCAGATGTTCAAAGTAATATTAAGAGAGAGACGATTGTATATGAACTGAACCGCCAAAAGCTGATGCATTCTGTCAGCTTAAAAGACAATCTCGACAGAGAAGCAGAAAGTTTACAGAATCTATGTACAGGGATTTCCAACGAAATCTTCCATGTCCAAACATCATCACCAACATTGTCTATTATAAGCGACATCTTTCTCTGTATCTATTTAACATACGTCGACTCTCAGACAGCAATGCAGTGTTTAATGTTTATCCTGAAACTATAGGGAAGAGAGTTTCGAATGACGTAGTTTCTTTCCTGCATCATTATGTTACTTCGTTTCTGGAAGCTGAGGCTAAAAATTTGGAAATCTTCTGTGACCCATGTGATGGTCAAAACAAAAACTACGCCCATTTCAGGTTCACCCATCATCTTGTCCATGATGCAAAGCGATCTGAATCAATTCGTGTTATATTCATACCTGGAACGTGACAAAGACATGGGCCTCATCAGACGTAAAACAAAAGCTGTGCTCCCAGAGACCTGGAGAGACATAATTAAAGATGCGCCTGCGAAACCCACTCCTTTTCAGGTTGTTGAAGTTGATGGCTCAATAACACGTGACTGGACCGATTTCTTGCAACCAAGATACCGACCAAACCGTGCATTCCCATTGAAAATTATGAAGGAGATGAATATAGAACGTCACCATCCATGGCTTATCATGCATCGTGACACTTACAACGGACCTTGAATCACAGCAGTTGTGCTGGACGAACGGAAGAGGAACCAGAACTTACAGAAGGAGAGGTTTTGTTCCCTTCACCCTGTTACGAAGGTAGGCTGGTAAAGACTTTAGTCACAGTAATTAAGTGAAACTTGATCATATCAGTGTGTGAAATAGCAAGTCCTGCTTTATTACAACAAACCCATTGAGATACCATGCTAACAAGAGCTCGCATGTCCAATGTTTCAGGACTGCTACCTATGACCAAGGAAAAGTATCGTGATCTGCAAGAACTGAAGGTATTCTGTGACACACAGACCCTAGAGTACTACACAAATATTCCCTTCCGGCAGTGAATTTACAAACATGTTTTGTGTTACTTGTTTGTAATAAGTAAAACGACAGAACTGAAGACTGTGGGTTATAAAAACTGTGATTTATGCTGATAACTGAAATTACTTCCTAGTAACTATATTTTGAATGTATGTGTTGTAATCATTTATTGAATGATTGTTGGTAGTTGTATATCAGGTAATTTAAGGATACAAAAGTTGAGACATGGGCTTATAAATCATTATTATTTACATGAGTTCAATGAAAATAGAAACAGAATATTGATAAAAAGTATTGTTCCCAAAACCTGATTAGCCATGAACATCCTATACATTAATGACTAGACTCAAAGATGAATAGATCTTTGTCAAGGGAGTTGCAGGGAAGTTTAATAGTGAAGTATCATCGCAATATAACATTACATTCTGACTTTTACAATCTAATTAGTGCATTATACCAAGAAATTATAAAATAGACATTCAGATAAAAAGACATACAGGGTCCAATTTTTAATAATATTTTTTCCACTTTTAAGGAATCCTAAAGAAAAGGTCGTTGAAAGTACTGTATAAATTACAAAAGCATATTTCAGTAACCAATGGTACTGTAACGTTTTAAACTTTAAAATTGCTCTCCTGAAAAATCTATAAAATGACTTAACCCCATCTTTCCGTGTGGTCTTCAATTGTGAACTGCCGGGCTAGTGGCCCGCGTTCTTATTCCCGTCAACAGATGGCAGTACTTTTGCCACTCTGGTTTACCAGTTTGCTTCCTACTTCCATTGCGCTACTCTATGCTCTGCGCTCGTTTGTAGCACACCGTGTCTTGTACTCGTCCACCGCGGCGCTCGGAGTCACAGCACCAACTGTAAGTGTCCTGGTACTCTTAGCATACTTGTTTACCCATTCAGTCGTTCGTAGTACTGTCTGGTGTCACTTTGGCATTGACTTTGGTTTCACAGCACCTAGCCTGACCGGTGGTTTTTGAATGTGTTTAAATGTTTTATGGATTTTTTTGTTTTTATGTGTATAGCCTCGTGTAAAAAATTATTTCCCGTCTCTTGCTATTTTCAGTACGGCACCTGAAGATAGGCGTATAAGAGCCCGAAACCGGTCGTGTGTTAAAAGAAAGATACAACTGTAGCGATATTTTCAGCCTCTGGTAAACTTAACTTAGTTTTGCTAATTTGATTGTTTAGTTATTTAAAAGTCTGGCAAATAAGCTACATGTTTTAACATTTTATTTTTGTGGGGGTTCACAGCCTCAGTGAGTTCTGTAAATGAAAACATGGTCCAGGTAGACTATATAACACAGCCTACCTGGAACATGTTGTCATTCACTAAGCTACATGTAATGTATAGCACTTTTCTGTTCCCTTCGGCGCTGATTTCTGAGAGTTCCCACACCATCAGGATGCTTGATAGCGGTGTGTCCTCTCGAAGCTCACCATCAGGGTGACTAATTTCGGTGTATTCTTCCGTCCAATCGCAGTAACTCCCGCGCCGATTACAACGCCATCTACCACGAATGGAAAAAAAAAATTGTTTCAGATGAACCCTACGTACTTGGTGTAGAATCCAAATCTGAAATAAAAAAGGAGGTTCCAGTTTGAAAATACAAAGTTGCCCCCCACGGGGTGTAGTGGTGGGTGGTTAAAGCGTGGCCATTTGTAGCACAGAGACATATCCCCTTTGCAACTGTAACTTTTCATCTGGTATTTTTTTTTATGCGATGCGTATTTCTCCGAGATTTTAGTTATTCCAAGGTAAAACAAACACCCTATATACCTTGTGATTCCTTGACAACATTACAAAATTTCTTGGATGATGATGAAGGGTACACGTATCAATTCGAGGGCAGGAACCCTGAGCCGGAAAGGACCAAGTAAAAAGTGACAGAGAAAATCGTGATACCTCGGACATTGGATGTTTGCTATTGCAAGCTCTTTGCTTTCCATAATTTGGAAGGAATTAGTACGGATAAAAACAAGAAAAAATTGTCTAGTAAACATAGGCTGTAAAATGCATATCTTAAGAGTTATGAGCACTTGTCTATCTTTGCTACTGTGGAACTCATCTCTTCTATAGAAGGATTTTCGGATATAACTTTAGACAAGGCCGTTCCGGACAAGAATGCCCCACCTCAAATTGATACATTAACCCTTCCCCGTCATACCTGAAAGATTGCACCACCACCACGGGATCACCCTGTGTGATACTATATGATAACATGACATATGTTTAACTTCCAGTAAATGTTAAGGCGGTGCACACTACTATGCAGAATAAAAGATTCATTTCTAGACGAATACTTGTCTGTTGCTTAGGTCATATCATATGGGGTGAACTGTATAATTCATAAGAAATCTATTTTCTTTCCAAGGGTGAGAATGGTGAAGGTGCCGTTCATACAATCGAAGAGGCAACAGAGCTACATTGTATTATAAAGAGTATGATTTCACTTTCCTTTTAGTTGAGCCTAGTGCTTACTTTTGGCTTTTTACAATGCGTATTAAAGCGTAGAGCTCTGAAATTGTATCGGATAATTAAATGAAACTGTGCGATGGAACCCGGTCCATTCCTGTCTGGAGGAACTTCGACGTCTGTCCTTCAGATACACGGACGCAATCACGCGACAACAATACCGGTTGTTTCCGCAAGAACTTTTGATTTAAATGCGAAGACATGCCATGTATAAATTCATTTTTGAAAGATGAGTCTGATAGGCCAAAATTTAATTTACGATACATTAAAAACATCGAAATTGTTATGAAAAATTGGTTAAACACTAAATACGGGTATCTTTTTACCTTGATTGCCCTGACATGGCAATGAGGCGTACGAATGGAGGGAAAAGGGCTCTAGTTTCCGGTACATCATCCACATTTAGGTTTCATGTGGTTTTCTTTAAACACTTAAGGCAAAGGAAAGCTGTCATGGTCTCCATTTTTGCATGAAATATATTTTTTGGCGCCGTTTTCATATTTTATCCTCTGTTCATAATTGTTAATTTTATCTAACAGTTCAAGTGCAGCAACTTTTCATGAAATGTTTTTAACAGCTTTGTATTTTTTGCTTTTATTGTTCTCGGGTGTCCAGCGGGGTGCAGTCGTTAACGTAATAAGAAATTTCGATACCGTATCTTTCCGTCGTCTTCAGATGATACCTGTAAAATGAACATCTTTGCTACATCGGGTCTCCTTCCTTTTTTTCTTTTGTTGTATTAAGATGTAACTACTATATAGTATTTATAGGAAACTATTGATAATGACACCTTGGCGTCAAAATCGGTTATGGCAGGATAAATAAATAAATATTTATCTTCTAAAGAAAACAAAGTCAGAGTAGTTCACTTGAATGGTAGATGATCGAATTTCCAACGCTAGGATTGTTCCTTCGAAAAGCGTACAGCTCAAGCCCATCCTTCTCGTTGCCTTATCCGAGCTGATTGTTGGGACATTTAACACTAATTTTTCTTTTCCTCGTAACATCGGAAGTGCAAACTACGTCTCCGTAACTTTCGCGTTTCAAACAAAAAAAAAAAAAAAGTGTGTGAAATCTTATGGGACTTAACTGCCAAGGTCATCAGTCCCTAAGCTTACACACTACTTAACCTAAATTATCCTAAGGACAAACACACACACCCATGCCCGAGGGAGGACTCGAACCTCCGGCGGGACCAGCCGCACAGTCCATGACTGCAGCGCCCCAGACCGCTCGGCTAATCCCGCGAGGCGCGTTTCAAACAGCATAGAAATTATGACTCATACAATTCCATTTGTTAAGTATTTAACCCGTAGAGGGCGAACATGCGACGTCCTCATTAAATTTGAGACAGAATTGGATAATTTAGATGCAAGTAGACCGTTTTAGATTACCTCTGCGTCACGAGGATGCTACGTTATCAAATAAGATGCAGACGTATCCAGAGAAATACTTTAAGTTATCAAAAGTCATGCCGAAATGCTCCGATACGCACATTAATTGTCAGGCGGGCACCGAAATTGAGCGGGAAGTTGCAATCGGGCTGTTAAAAGCAAAATGAGCGAGAGGCGAGCGCGGCGTTGGCGGTCTCGTTTCCACGAGAGCGGTGCGGTCCCGCGCCCCGCCGGACACTAATTTCCATTATCCTGGCGCACGGCCGCCGTCCCAACTAGCGGCCTTGGGCCATTGTTCATTTTCGAGCAAACACTCCCAGCCCAGTACCTGCGGCCGCGCTCTCCCCACTTCACAAAGGCCCGCCTATTGTCGTAGTTTATACCGGCGGCCAGGAAAAGAAGGGAACGCCTGGCGGGTCATAAAGTCCTTCGTCACCTCGCCAAGAAGCAGGCCGCACCGTAAACAGGCTGCCCGCGTTCGCAGACTTACTATAGCCCGCTGCCGCCAACTGATATCAAACTGTCCCTCTTTGCTGGCATGCTCGGGTATCAACCTAAAGGGTCGTCTATTTCACACTCCGGAAAATTTGCCACTGCACCTTACGAGTCGTGCTGTACACTTTCGGACACCCTTAAAACCCACGCGTATTTTCTCCTGTCTTCTTTACACGTCCTCCACACTCTTTGTGCCCGGAACGAATAGCTGTTTCTTTGAGTTTTGTACCGTGATTTGCATGATTCCTTTAAAACAGACGACATTCAGCTATCTGTTATACAGCTAAGACTACAAACCATAAGATGTTAGCTCCCATACTGAAACCTCGTTCCCTTAATGTCCGATGGAATTATTGTATAACTTCATCACTTTTTATATTACGAAGGAGGATCGGATAGCTACGCACAACGATTTTTTCTCTCCTGGTATTACAGCTAGAATGTTGGAATTTCACGACGATATAATTTGAAGTGTGTACTACTGAGGGTACTTTGTTTTCATGTGCTACTCTAGCGAGAGAAGCCTGAACTACGAAACAAACGTGGCGTGCATGTTACTGTCGTCAACTTGTGAAGAGCATCGAAGTGTAGTTCGACATTTGTGGGCCAAAAGCCATAAATCGAGTGAAATTCACAGGGTTATGCGAGGCGTGCATGGGGACGACTCTATGAATCGTAGCAATATCTGCAGGCGGTGTCTATTCATCCAAGAGGGCCGTGTGAACCTAATGATTCGCCACGCTGCGGGCGCCCGGAAATCGCCGCAACCTCGCAAACGTCGAAGCCATTGAGGCACAAGGTTGTACGACCGGCGTGTGCAACTGCGAAGCTTATCGCAGCAGTTCAAAATTTCCTGTGGTGCGGTGTACGATATTGTCCATGACACGTTGAAATTTCGTGAAGTTGGTGCTCGCTGGGTGCTTACGGACTTGACAGACAACCGCAAGGACCAGCGAATGACGACAAGCTTGGAACTTAACGCGTTACGTCGCAGAAGGGAGTGACTTACTGAAACGTATCGACACTGGTGAGTCGTGGGCATGCCACTACACGCCCGAAACCAAGCAGGATTCTATGGAGTGGAAACATCCTGGGTCCCCAGTGTGAAAAAAGTTCAGAGTGGCTTAATCTGCTAGGAAAGTGCATGTGATAATGTTTTCGGATATGTATGGTGAGCTATTGACGGACTCTGCTGAACACGGGACCACTGTGAATGCTGCCTACATTAAAACTTAGGTTAAGTTGCGTCGTTCCCTTCGTGACAAACGCAACAACATTAATGCTAACGGTGTCTAACTTCATGACATCGCTCGCCCTCATGTTGCTGCTCCAGTTTTTGAGAAAAATTTCATATCTGGAGCTTACGGGCGCTCAATGCCGAGGTTGTCAGCAACAGTTAGGGTGGGAGGTGCTCCATCATCCGCCATACAGTCCAGACCTTGCACCATCGGACTTTCGTCTGATTGATCCCATGAAGAAATTTCTGGATGGCCCACGCTTTGCGACAGATGCGGAAGAGAAATCAGCAGGCCTCAGATGACTATATTCCAGCCAATCGGCATTCTACGAACAGGGCATATTGAAACTGGTATCGCGATGGGAGAACATGTAGGAAAGTAGGTAAAAGATGTAAGTTCATTTGTGATTGTTTCTGTTTTGGTACCTATTAAATATATTGGTAATAAAATTATTGTGCGTTACTTTCCGATCTTCTCTCATATATTCGTTGAGTCGAATTTACACATTCCTGGATATGTGGAGTCTAGTGAAAGGTAATTGGCAATCGAGTCCTGTTTCCCCGCTAGCAGTTTCCTTGAAAATTTGGCTATCTAAGCACACCTGCGGCTCTAATTTAAACTTTCAATATCACTGGTTTTCCTTCTATTATTTCCAGACAAACATCGACAGTCACTATTTTGAAATAGTGTACCTGAGGAACGGGCCGAAGCTTACCGTGCCACAACGGGGATTATACAATCACTCCAAAAAGTTCCAAGATTGATTATATACGTGGCATGTAAACGCAGTAACTACGGAGGTATCTTGAACTAACAGCTGTAAACAACTGATGACCAGTCAGTTGTGAGCAGGCAGTGTTAAGTAGTAGACGTGGGACTGTAGTGTGTCAACGTCTTTGTGTCACAAATCGCAATGAAGTAACATCTCCAAGTCAAGTGATAAAGACATTCTCCAGAATTTTTTGAGGAAGAGAAAAGTGTGTGCTATGTTTGTCCCGCATGTCTTGACTCTCGAACAAAAAAACAACGACCCGTGGACGGGAATTCACGTGAAAGGTCAAGGCTTTGACGACATCACAGACATTGAAGCCAATGTGATGCTCGAGTTGAACACACAGGACTTCCTGACAGTTTCACGTGGTACTATGACCTGTGTATGTATTATACTTTAGTGGGTGCAGATTATGTAGAACATCCGAAGCACTAAAACCACTTTCCTCTAATTTTGATTAATCCAGTCTCGAATCTCGGAAGGTTTTGTGCTGTGGGGATGTATATGAAATAAAAATGGATGATATACGTATGTAAGTATGTATACATGTATGTTTATATTTATGTTCCACATTATCACTTGCTGTCCGGAAACAATCGCTGTGGGGGTAAGAACCATCTAACTATCGACGGAATGGGGGTGATGGTGAAAAACTATCGTAGCTCGCGACCCGCAAATAGCCAGGCTGTGTTCATACAATATTTGAAGATGAGAGCACTTAATTACATAATTTCAAACCCTTTCTCGTTGATAACCCCCACAAAATGATGAAAAGTAAAAAGTTTATCGCTTACTATATGTTCGCTGTTCGTGCAGTAAAATCGCCACATCAGACATGCCGTTTTAAATTATTACTTCTGTACTACAAACTGCATTCGCGACACATTTCGCAGACGGTATTTACATATACCACTAGATGTACCTGCAAAATTATGTCATTGGACGACGTATATATCAGGATGTACGACGTCATAAACATTGAGGTACGTGAAAACGAAACCGCTGGGTGAATTTCGATACATGTGCAGTTGAAATATGTGCACAATTATGTGAGAAATATGTTAAATATGTGTGAAATACATGTAGCATGTGTGTATATGGGCAGATCCACGTAGAAAACTCCTTGCTCCTTCCAAATCTGTGGCTCGATCTAAACAAAATTTGGTACACATATTGCTTATTCCCGCCCTCCCCCCCCCCCCCCCCCCCTTACCCATACCATGGACCTTGCCGTTAGTGAGGAGTGAGGAGGCTTCCGTGCCTCAGCGGTACGCTACAGATAGCCGTAGCGTAGGTGCAACCACAACGGAGGGGTAGCTGTTGAGAGGCCGGACAAACGTGTGGTTCCTGAAGAGGCCTTTTCAGTAGTTGCAGGGGCAACAGTCAAGACGATTGATTGAACTGGCCTTGTAACACCAACAGAAACAGCATCGCTGTGCTGGTACTGCCAACGGCTGAGAGCAAGTGGAAACCACAGTCGTAATTTTTCCTGAGGGCATGCAGCTTTACTGTATGATTAAATTATGTGGCGTCCTCTTGCGTAAAATATTCCGGAGGTAAAATAGTCCCCCATTCGGATCTCCGGAGTGTGGAATGTCAGCCCTCAATCGGGCAGGCAGGTTAGAAAAAAGGAAGAGAAGGAAAGTAGTAGGTGAATGTGGACTGGGAGTTAGGAATGAAAGCGGAAACCGCCTGGTACAATTTTGCACAGAGAATAACTTAACCGTCGGTGACGCTTTTTTTTAAGAATCATGAAAGAAGGTTCTATACGTGAAAGAGACCTGGAGACCACGGATGGTCTCAGATTGATAATATAATGATACTACAGACATTTAGGAACCAGGCTTTAAATTGTAAAACATTTTCAGGAGCAGATGTGGATTCTGACCACAATTTATTGGTTGTGAACTGTAGATTAAAACTGAACAAACTGCAAAATTTAGGAACTTAAGGAGATGGGACCTGGATAAACTGAAAGAACCAGAGGTTGTAGAGAGTTTCCGAGGAGGCACTGGGGAATGATTGAAAAGAACAGGGGAGAGGAAAACAGTAGCAGAACAATGGAGTATCCTCGAGAGGTGAAATAGTGGAGGCAGCACAGGATCAAATAGGTAAAAGGACGGGGGCTAGAAAAATCCTTGGGTAAAATAACAGATATTGAGTGTAATTGGTGAAAAGAGAAAATATAAAAATGCAGTGAATGAAGAAAGCGAAAACGAATATAAAAGTCTGAAAAATGAGATCGACAGGAAGTGCAGAATGGCTAAGCAGGAATAGCTAGAGCACAAATGCAAAGAAGTAGAAGCATATATCGCTAGGGGTACGATAGATAACACCTACAGGAAAATTAAAGAGACCTTTGGCGAAAGGGGAGCACTGGAATGAATATCAAGAGCTCAGATGGAAAACCAGTCCTAAGCAAGGAAAGGAAAGCAGAAAGGTGGGAGGAGTATATAAAGGGTCTATACAAGAACGATGTACTTGAGTCAAATATTATGGAAATGAAACAGAGTATAGATGAAGATGAGATGAGGGATACGATACTGCGTGAAGAATTTGACAAAGCACTGAAAGACCTAAGTCGAAACAAATCCCCGAGAGTAGACAACATTCGATAGAACTGCTGATAACCTTGGGACAGCCAGCCGTGACAAAACTCTTCCGTCTGGTGAGCAAGATGTATGAAACAGGCGAGATACCCTCACAGTTCAAGAAGAATATAATAATTCCATTTCCAAAGAAAGCAAGTGCTGACAGTTGTGAAAATTACCGAACTATCAATTTAACAAGTCACGGTTGCAAAATACTGACACGAATTCTTTACAAACGAGTGGAAAAACAGGTAGAAGCCGACCTCGGGGCAGATCAGTTTGGATTCCGTAGAAATGTAGGAACATATCAGACAATATCGAGTGAGGTGGCGCAGTGGTTAGCACACTGGACTCGCATTCGGGAGGACGACGGTTCAAACTCGCGTCCGGCCATCCTGATTTGGGTTTTTCGTGATTTCCCTAAATCGCTGCAGGTAAATGGCGGGATGGTTCCTTTGAAACAGCACGGCTAGTTTCCTTCCCTAATCCGATGGGACCGATGACCTCGCTGTTTGGTCCCCTCCCCCAAATCAGTCAACCAACCAACACCAGGCAATACTGACCCTACGACTTATCTTAGAAGAAAGGGTAAGGAAAGGCAAACCTACGTTTATACCTTTTTTAGACTTAGAGAAAGCTTTTGACAAAGTTGACTTGAATAGTCTTCCTCAGATTCTGTAGGTAGCAGGGGTCAAATATAGGGAGGAAAGGCTGTTTACAATTTGTTCAGAAACCAGATAGCAGTTATAAGAGTCGAGATGCACGAAAGGAAAGCAGTGATTGCAAAAGGAGTGAGACAGGGTTGTAGCCCATCACCGATGTTATTCAATGTGTACATTGAGGAAGCACTAAGTGAAACAAAAATATTGAGGTAGGAATTAGAATCCAGGGAGAAGAAATAAAAACTTTAAAGTTTGCCGACGACATTGCAATTCTATCGGAGACAGCAAAGGACCTGGAAGAGCAGTTAAACAGAATGGACAGTGTCGTGAAAGGAGTATATAAGATGAATATCAGCAAAAGCAAAACGAGGATACTAGAATGTAGTCGAATTAAATCAAGTGATTCAGACGGAATTAGATTAGTAAATGAGACACTTAAGGTAGCAGATGAGTTTTGCTATTTGGGCAGTAAAATAACTGATGATGGTCGAAGTAGAGAGGATGTAGAATGTAGACTGGCGGTGGCAAGGAAAGTAGACAAATTTTTTAACATCGAGTATAGATTCAAGGGTCAGGAAGTCTTTTTCTGAAAGTGTTTGTAAACAGGCAATGTTTAGAAGTGAAACATGGACGAAAAACAGTGTAGACAAGAAGAGAATAGAAACTTTTGAAATGTGGTGCTACAGAAGAATGCTGAAGATTAGATGCGTAGGTCATGCAACTAATGAGGAGGTACTGAACAGAATTGGGGAAAAGAGGAATTTGTGACTCAACTTGACTAGAAGAAGGGATCGTTTGGTAGGACATCAAGAGATCACCAATTTAGTACTGGGGCAAGCGTAGAGGCGTGAAAATCATAGAGACCAAGAGGTGAATACACTAAGCAGTTTCAGAAGGATGTAGGGTGCTGTAGTTACTCAGAGTTGAAGAGGCTTCCACAGGATAGAGTAGCACGGAGAGCTGCATCAGACTGGACCGAAGACCGTAGCAACAATAACATTACTTACTGTCTGGGAAGAAACACTATAGGGGTGAGAACCAGCAACTTCCTGTTGGGGTGGGGTGATAACTTGGAAATAGAAGTGGGGAGGAGGTGAAGGCCAATACAGAGGCAGGATGATGAGATGGGCACAGATAAGGGGGGGGGGGAGAGGAAATGGGCAGAGAGAAGGAAGAGCTGGAGGAGATGGACAAGAAGAGGAAAGAGGAGGAGATATGCAGAGGTAGGGGTAGGAAGAGATGGACAGAGACAGGTGGAGGAAAAATGGACAGAGGAAGGAAAGAGGAGTAGATGAACTGAGAGAGAGAGAGAGAGAGAGAGAGAGAGAGAGAGAGAGAGAGAGGAGAGAGAGGAGAGAGGAGGAAGTGGACAGAGGAAGGAAGAGGAAGGAGTGAACAGGGGGAGGGGAAGGAGGAAATGGACAGAGAGAGGGAGAGGAGGAGATGGACACTGGGAGGGGTAGGGGAAGATGAACAAAGAGAGAGGGGAGGGGCAGATAGATACGGCGTAGGTGTGGAGGAAGTGGGCAGAGAGGTGGTGGAGCAGATGGACAGAGAGGGGGAAGAATCAGCAGATGGAGTGAGAAAGGGAGAAGTAGGAGATTTATTAGTAGAGGTTTGTAATAAATAAATTTCCAGTTAACAGCGTGAAGAAGTTTTCTTTCGAAGGCGTACAGTCCAAAATCGGTATGCTAATCAGGGAACATCCCCGAGCACCAGGATGAAGATCCCCTTTTGCTAAAACGCCGTGTCATACTGTATGAAGAAGTCGACAACTGTCTGTTGCACATCCTCGTCCGACAGAAATCGTCGACCCGTCAAGGCGTTTTTTAAGTGACTGAAGGCGTGAAAATCGCACGGGTGAAGATCAGGACTATACGGCGGGGCTCGAGTATCTCCCACTTATCCGTAAGACTGTAGACTTGTGTCGAACCGCGACGAGCACGAAAGTTGGTGCACCATTCCACAACGGTGTTTTCGACAGACATACTGCCTCATACACATTCTTTATTTTGAGATGGGTGTTTACCGGTGTTTTTCCTTCGGCAGTCAAGAATAGAATAACAGCACGTTGACTCTGTTTCGACGCATAACGTCGCCATAGTTCACGGCTCCGCACTTACCTCTCGCAAGTCGGAAGGTCACGAATGCCACACTGATCCTTTGCCTTTATGTCGACGCTTATATACCCGCATCGGAGTCACGCTACGTCGCATATGTGCTGTAGCAATGCCCCATAAAGAATATATATAGGGTGAGTCACGAAAGATATAGCACCCCTTTTATTTCGTGAACGGTTCCTGATATCGAAACGAGGTTTTCGGCAAATGACAGTATGCTAAGAGGCACGTACTTTTATTATGTGATAAAGAGTCTTAACTCTTGTTTCAGTGGAGACACTGAAACAAATGATTTCTGAAGAGTATGATACTTATTTTTTTTTTTTTTTTTTTTTTTTTTTTTTTTTTTTTTTTTTTTTTTTTGATAGCACCCCAAAACTCTTGAAAAGGCGACTGCGGTGATATAATGCTTGTTAATTTTGTGCTTGAAACTCTTCACGACAGAATACAAGAAATATTCTAAAATTGACATGCAAGTCGCCCGGAATCGACTGTTGCGTTGTAATCACACTCATACCAGGCTACGTCGTCGTATCAAGCCTTTCGCTGTTTACTTTCCTGCACTACAGCACTAGCAAGGATCATCAGACACTTGCACGAATTATTAGGTCACTAGTGCGAACAGGCAGCTTCAACGTGAAACAGAGGACGAGCTAAGACTATCACTGAGGGAACACTTGAAGAAACTGTTCTGGCTACGACGCTTATCACGCAACATGGTGACATGAGACGTATTGCGAAGGAATGTGGGATCAGCCAGACGAGTGTGATTCGCATCTTGCATTGATATAAATTCCACCCTTGTCCTCTGTCGCTACGTCAAGCACTCGGAGGACGTGATTTCGAGCATCGTATAGAATTTTGTCAGTTTGTTCTGCAGTGTCTGGGAGACAACACTACATTTTTCCAACGTGTGCTCTTTAACGACGAAGCAAAATTTTAAAACTACGTTACTGTAAATTTATGTAAAATGAGCTACCGGTCAGCGGAAAATCCACGCTGCTTCGTCAGATGCAACACCAACAACCGTGGAAGGTGGGACATTATTGCATCCCAAGGGTGATGAATAGAAATACGTATGCACACGTATGCATATCAGGGATTATTTAAGTTAAAGTGTTCCCTAAATGTTATTCAAAATGACCTACCGGTTTGCCCCACATATTTCTTATGGCAATCATTGCATGTAATACAGTATAAACCCGCTTCAATATATTTATTTACCATAGCTTTTTCCTTATGCTTGAGTTTACCATCTAGATGCGAAGAATTAAAATATACAGGAATAATGTTTTTAGCTGTCATACATCCACCTGTTTTTTTCGGATACTGCACCCACACATTGTATTCTAGAGCATTACTTTGACTGATCTGCTGGTGATGTGACTCTGATCCACTATGGGAAATAAATTTTTTTAATATACTTCTGTTAACTGCGTTAACAATGTTTAGATCATAACCATGTTGATACGCTATACTGTATAACCTGGTATTCAGTCATTTGAAGTTCGCTAGTAAGAGTCACTTCATACATACGGTTTAACGCGGCTCGGAATGCAGCGAATTTATATTACATTGGATGACATGACTGCCTGTGCATAACAAGATCAGTCAGCATCAACAACGCTCTTACGCAAAGCGTAGCCCTTCAGAAAATTTAAAAATATTGCATAAAAAAGAAAAAATCCATACTTTGAAAATGTTAGGGGAAGCAGAAATTTTTAGATATAAAAATGCACAGTCCACGTTAGATAATCAAAAACAGTTAAAGCTTCATAGAATTCTGGCTATTTTGATTGTTCAAACGATGAAGTGTTAGTACGTAATAAAATTGAGTATTATTCTCGCTTGTAAAGGGAGCGACTCAGAGCTCCTAGTCATGTGTACGTGCCGTCACACCATTCACATAGATAGTTTCTGTTCCGCCAGCCCGCTAGTACGAATGGTTAAATGGCTCTGAGCACTATGGGACTTAGCATCTATGGTCATCAGTCCCCTAGAACTTAGAACTACTTAAACCTAACTAACCTAAGGACATCACACAACACTCAGTCATCTCGCCGCTAGTACGTCACAGTCGCTTGTGCAGTCCGCTCCTACTCTTCCCAACCCTTGCTTGTCCTGCCGTCACGTCGACAAGAAAGTGCCACCTTATTCAATTCAAAACAGTAATATGCATTGTGATCTGATTAATCATCTTAGTAGTGATAACCTTTTATTGCCAGTTCGACCTCTTAAAAATTTTTTGGCGTCCTATCACTATAAAATATTTTTTCTTCTTTTAGATGCAGGAAAATTTAAAAAATCGCTCTATAACTACATGACCTACCCACCAGCAAATTATAAGAAATGAATGGGTCACTTCTTAGGCACCCTTCGTTCGCCAATGTAATGTAGACAATATTGCCTGAATAATATACCTTAACTAGCAGCGACGGGCACACTTACGAAATTTTAACATCGTGAGTATATTTTAGATATTACTTTTATAAATTTTAATATACACCAAGATGAGACACTTAGTATGTAAGTTGCCGCCGCGCGGGGTAGCCCCGCGGTCTGAGGCGTATTTTCACGGTCCGCGCGGCTCCCACCGTTGGAGGTTCGAGTCCTCCCTCGGGTATGGGTGTGTGTGTCGTTCTTAGCGTAAGTTAGTTGAAGTTAGATTAAATAGTGTGTAAGCTTAGGGACCGATGATCTCAGCAGTTTCGTCCCATACGACCTTACCACATTTTCTAAGTTGCCCTGATGCTGCGGCTTTAGGCCGCGAAAGTGGTTGCGTTTCAACAAAACAAAAATTTTACCAGCTGTTAGCGGAATTCTTTTTAACATAATGCCTTTCAATAGCTGCTGATGCCAAGAGGATAAAATATTTTTGTTTAAAGGACAGTCTGTTTGAATGTATTATCTTAGAGATATCGGTGGACCATTTGACGCTAGTTTGGAAATTAAATTACAATTTAATGGATAATTTTCCACAATGTCTCAACCGATTAAATAAAATGGAAGACCAACATCAGCAGAAAAATTAAAATTTTTATCCTGCACTTTTAGGAAGTTGTGATAATAAATCTGAATTCGCGTGTTGAGCTGAGTACCTGAAAATTCTCTCATAGTTACTGTTCAAAAATAGTACTTAACACTGAAATCTGTGAACAGTCCTGGAAGGAATGGTGTTATTTGGTCCGAATTCAGCTAGGGCTGGTTCGAGAAAAAGTTCTCACACAAGGGGATCCTCATTTGGCATCCCCTTTCACCCCTCTTTCTTCTCTTAGGCTTTCAATCGTGTCGGTTCTCGCTATTAATTTTGATCACACTGCATACAAATCCTGCAGTTGGGTGCCTCTTCAGCCTGGAGCCTCAGGCGGTTGCTGCTAATGATGATACGTCATGTATCACCTGTGGCGCCTCTAGCGCTCCTCCCAGCTTGGCGCCCCGAGTGGCAGCTTGTGTCACTTGTGCCTGAAACCGGCCCTAAATATAGCCGCAGAAGTCTTGTGATCTGTAAGCAGAATCACTCGTTGGCCGTAAAAATATTCATGGAACATTTTAGCAGCGAAAATGAGTTAAAGACCTTCCCTCGCAATCTTACTGTAGTTCCTCTGAGCAACTGTCAGTATTTTTGACTTGAACTTTATTGCTCATTTGAAACCATGTTGTCTATGTGAAAACACGACACTGATTCCGTATTGCCGGCCGTGGTGCCCGAGCGGTTCTAGGCGCTACAGTCTGGAACCCTGCGACCGCTACGGTCGCAGTTTCGAATCCTGCCTCGGGCATGGATGTGTGTTCCGTCCTTAGGTTAGTTAGGTTTAAGTAGTTCTAAATCCTAGGGGACTGATGACCTCAGCAGTTAAGTCCCATAGTGCTCAGATCCATTTGATTTGATTCCTTATTCCGAAGCATCTGCTGTAGTTTTTTAGGTTTTATGTGGGTCATATGTTGTGAGATTTTTTGTCACTCAGCAAACTTTGTTTAATTTGTCGAATGTCCGTTGGCATTCACTGTTCTAAATCCACTTTGTGCCTTTGGTCAGAAAATCGGTGCGAATCTAATTGTTAAACCTAATGTATTGAAAAATCAATGTGCACCGAATGTTTTCCTGTACTTGAATTGATAACTGTGAATCCGATCTGTTTAATAACCTGCTTGTATAGAGTACTCCCTATAAATTGACCTTTGGAATCTGTTCGTCGCTGTAGCGACATAGTGAACTCTGTAATTCATTTAATTTCGATGATCGTAATCTCTCGTACACTTGTAAATTAATTAAAGAAACTGATGAACATTTGTCAGTTTGAAATTTCGGTACCCCTTTATTAACACTGAATGTCACATATAAAATCTTGTCATTTACTGAAAAAATAGCCTTCACTTTCCTTCTTGTCAACAAAATTTTATTTATTTGCCCATGTTCGATGTGAACGTCATTAGAATTTTTATTATGAACCACTTTTAAGTGTCTGACAAAGAGACGTCATCAGTGGTGGGATCGACTTACTGAAACCTTGTATACAGTATTGTAGGTTAAGGTCCCAGGTATGATGCCCTGCACCCATTCACCATAGCGGGCCCTCGTTTGCAAGTAATCGACGAATAATTATTTAGGAGTTTTGCGTGATGCTCTAGAGATTCAAACAAGAAACTTCACAAAAATCATTAACTAGTCGTGTAACGTAATGGTTATAATGCAATCGCCGTATACAAAAGGCTGTAGGTCAGAATCTTGTCATGTGCTTGGAAGCTTTTTAAATTTAAATCCTTACCGAAATGACCTTGATAATTTTTTTATTCAGTTAATGGGTTTAAATGTTGTTTTTTTATTTGAATTGCTTTCTCACATCATGTTAAGCACCATATTAAGTTTTTCGATTACTTTAATTTTTTTCTTCCTATGATTCTTTTTCCACTTGGAACCACTGTGCATGTGAGTTTCATTATTTCTGTGTATTACTGTCTACTAAATATCTTCCGTTTCATCGGTATATATTTTCTTCCAAGTTATTGTATTCATTATTTCTATTCCTCATTTTACTTCAATTTCATTTTACTTATAAGCCGTTCTTTCGTTTAAATCTCCACCTGTGTTACTTGTCCGGATTGCAATAAGAATTTGTCTTAACTGCGTATATGACGAATACCATCCAAGAAAACGTACATCTTGTAACGAAAATTACACTTTTTACACCATATATAAATAGATTATTTCGTCATTTTCTTTTCAACCGATAGATCGGCATTTTCAAAAGCTTAAACATTATTAAAGATAAATATAAATAATTATGGAAACGTTAATGTGGCGAGTAAACTTGCTTGACAGAGCAATAGAGGTAGTAAAATTACATTAAAACCAGTTAACTGAATAAAAATAATGATCTAAGTCATTTATAAATAGCTTAAAAATAGCTGAACGAACAACCTGTGGCATACGAGGCTTATACTATATGCATTATGCTACGAAGACAATCTGGGTAACATCTCATTTTTAAATCTTACGCGAAATTCTAGGACTTTTTTCTTCGCCGATTACTCGAAAATGAGGACCCATCATGTTGAATGTCCGGCCGCTGTGGCCGAGCGGTTCTAGGCGCTTCACTCCGAATCCGCGCTGCTCCTAGGTCGCAGGTTCGAGTCCTGCCTTGGGCATGGATGTGTGTGATGTCCTTAGTTAGTTATGTTTAAGTAGTTCTACGTCTAGGGCACTGATGACCTCAGATGTTATGTCCCATAGTGCTTAGAGCCATTTGAACCATGGTGAATGGCTGCAGGGTGTGATACCTGGAACCTTGACCTACAATACCGTCTAGATGGTTTCAAAAAGTCGATTTCACCGCTGGGGTCCTCTCCTTTTGAGAGTCTTATTACAGTGCCTTATGCGCTTCGTGTCGCAGAAATCTGTTTCGTGCCATGACTTTTCACCGCAATTGCGTTGTGCATTTCATAAGAAACAACCTTCGCGCTTGTGGTTAACTTCACAGCCTGCACAAGATCTTAATTTTCCTTTAGGGAATCTGTTTACAAACTTCTGGTTCCATCTGCTTCCCTGTGAAGTACGCTGGCGGCTGCGTCACTGGCTTAGCCGTGCAGGCTGTGTAAAGACGCTAGACTCTTCGTACTGAAGTGCCTCTGCTGTTATTAGCGTTTGTTCATGTTGCCAGATTAAAGGTAAACTGTCCTGCAGTGAAGACCTAGATAAACTAACCATAACTTTCTTTAATTTACTGTTAGGGGAGTGCACGGGAGTGCATGATAAGCTTGTTACGAATGAGAAAATTAGAATAAAACTTTTTGAACTAATTATTCTTTGCAGCCTCTAATTAAACACTGCAGTTGTGCTATCCGCTCTATACAGCCTTGATTTGATTTCTTAAAGCGTCGAATGGTTTATTCCTGGCTGCTGCAACACCTAACTGTGCCTCAGAATATGATTTTAATTTATCTTTAATTTTGCCGGCCGGAGTGGCCGTGCGGTTCTAGGCGCTGCAGTCTGGAGCCGACCGACCACTACGGTCGCAGGTTCGAATCCTGCCTCGGGCATGGATGTGTGTGATGTCCTTAGGTTAGTTAGGTTTAATTAGTTCTAAGTTCTAGGCGACTGATGACCTCAGAAGTTAAGTCGCATAGTGCTCAGAGCCATTTGAACCATTTTTTATCTTTAATTTTAGAATATGAGAGCTCACTAGGACTATTTCAAGACACAATTTTTGGACTAGCTTAAGCATTTCAGGCCCTGAGTTTGAAAACAAGAATAGCGTTGTGCTCAACTTGGTGAGCGATGAAATGTCCCGGTCGTGAAATGTATTTAGGCAAGGCTTCAATTTTCTGGTCGAAAGCCGGAAATGGTGGCGGCGATATTTTGAAATTTCATTGAAGAGTTTCCTTTTCTGCCTTAGGTTTAGCCAGCCTTGTCACCAGCAGATTTCGTTTAGTTGGTAGCTGTTGAAGAAACAGATTCATTGGCTGCAAGGTCTCTGGCTGATCCATGTCTGAAAAATACACGTCAGAGCAGTAAACTAAATTCTTAGAAATTCTTGGAAACTGGTGTTATGTACTATAGTGAAAGCCAGTGTAGCCTAATGTGTTGCGACAAAAAATTGTTTGGGTGCCTTTGTACTTGCCAATGGGCTTTCCTATTAGTAGTCTCCAATTTTATGTATTGGCAATAAGCCTTTACAAGTTCTTAAGGCCGCGGACCCTGATCTCCAGTTTTATGTATACGGGGTGGAAATCCTTTGAAAATCCTTATCGCCAATTTTATATTGTATTCACCAAATAAAAATGTAGCAGGAAATGAATCCCCTACCACAGAAAAGAAGTTGTCGTACTGAAGTGGCGTACTTGCATGCTTGCAGCTAATCTCGTCACAGAGTTGGAACTGAAACACAAATAATAATGGCAACGCCAGAAGTAACAAATAACAGTCACTTATTAAAATAAAGTATAATAATATATTAATCTTTCGTTTGATGATGAACAGGTGTGGCACTGCAGTTAAAGATATGGACACTGAGCTCAGTGATGAATTAATAGTCTGATAGTTCAGTCTGGACTGCTGTTAGGCAGTTTATAGTTCAGGATGAGTATATGATAAACACTTCGACCCTCAGCATTAACTGTCTGCTAATCAGTCGGCGATATCTGCTGGGTTGTAACTACATCCCAGATAACTAGAACTGCTCAACAACTGCAAGTTGTCGGTAGTTGGCCGAGTGAAGGTGTGTGTCCACATTCATCAGAAAATAGCGGCATGATCTCCATCAGCGAACTATTTGTTGGATGAAGCAAGTAATACCTAGTATCAGCGCTATCTGTGGCGTCAACCATAACTGTTAGTGGATAGAGAGGAGTATTTCAGTGGCTTGATGGGGAGCATAATAAGATTCCTGCTACGTGCACCATGTATGTAGAAACAGATCATATGGCCGCTAGTGCCCTCTATGTGCCGTGAGAGACTTTGTACACAACACTTACATTAACCCAAAATGGTAATGGTGCCAGCCTGATGAGCAGTCATCAAGAATCGGTCAGACGAGTGAACCGTAAGATACTTCGTCTGTGGATGAATTGCGTTTCCTAAGCTACTTCCAATAAATATTAGCTTGACATCTATTTTTCTTGCAGTTAGTTATCTGTTGTCTTTCCACATTTGGTCCGTCTGGATGGTTGCTGCTAGACGTTCAAGGCAGATACTTTTTCCAGTGGTTTATCGTCAATAATATAATGGTTATGTAGAAGATCTCTCCGCTGTTTACGTGCAGTACATTACATTTACTTATATTCGGCGTCGACTGCCAATCCTAGCAGCAACCGTTGATTCTCTGCAGGTTTTCCCAAATTTCGCTACAGCCTCCTAGCGTTGCAACCTTACTATGAACAACAGCGGTCCGCGTACACAGGGTATAAAAGGCCAGTGCATTGTCGGACTGTCATTTGTACTCAGGCGACTCATATGAAAAGCTGTCCGACGTGATTATCGCCACACGACGGCAATTCACGGACTTTGAACGCAGAACAATAGTTGGAGCTCGACGCATTGGACATTCCATTTCACAATTCGCTAGGGAATGCAATATTCGAATATCCACGGTTCAAAGAGTATGCCGAAAATACCACATTTCTGGCATTGCCTCTACCCACGGACAACGCAGTGGCCAATGGATAGAGTTGTCAGTGGTAACATAAAAGCGACACTACATGAAATAACAGCAGATATCAATGTGGGATTTACGACGAACATATCCGTTAGGAAAGTGCGGCGAATCATGGCGTTAAGGGCTATGGCCGGAGACGAGCGATGTGAGTGGCTTTGCTGACAGCACGACATCGCCTGCAGCGCCTCTCTTGGGCTCGTGACCGTAACCGTTGGACCCGGGATGATTAGAAAACTGTGGCTTGGGCACATGAATCCAGCTGATGAGCAGATGATAGGGCTCGAGAGCGGCGCAGACCCTACGAAGCCAAGGACTGAAGTTGCCAAAAAGGCGCTGTGCAAACTGGCGGTGGCTCCACAATGGTGTGGACTGTGTTCAAACTGGGTCCTCTTGTTCCACTGAAGCGAGCACTGACTGAAAATGATGACGTTCGGTTACATGGAGACCGTTTGCAACCATTCATGGATTTCACGTTCCTAAACAACGATGGAATTTTTGTGGAAGACAATGTGCCATATCATCAGGCCAGAGTTGTTCGCAATTGGTTTGAAGAACATTCTGAACAATTCGAGCGAATGATTTGCTACCATATCGCCCGACATGAATGTCACAGAACATTTATGGGACATAACCGAAAGGTCAGTTTGTGTGCTGGCCGGGAGGCCGAGCGCTTCTAGACGCTACAGTCTGGAACCGCGCGACCGCTACAGTCGCAGGTTCGAATCCTGCCTGGGGCATGGATGTGTGTGATGTTCTTAGGTTGGTTAGGTTTAAGTAGTTCTAAGTTCTAGGGGACTGATGACCTCAGAAGTTAAGTCCCATAGTGCTCAGAGCCATATGAACCAATCAGTTTGTGTATACAATCCTTCACTGGCAAGACTTTTGCAATTATGGGCGGCTATAGAGGCAGCATGTTTCAACATTTCTGCAAGGGACTTCCAATGACTTGTTCAGACCGTGCCACGTGTACTTGCTGCACCATGCCGTGCGAAAGGAGGTCCGACACAGTATTAGTAGGTCTTTCATGACTTTTGTCACCTCAGTGTATATTAAACAGGAACGGTATCTGTTCGTTGATCCTTCGTGGAAACGGAAAAATACCTGCGCTTTTTGGCAACCACTTGCTCCAGCGACCTACGATAATCTACTGCTAGAGGCGGAGTAAGCTCTTTTGTATAATCTGTAATAAATCACATTTATCTCATCCGATCCGAGATAGCTCTCCACTGTAGAGCGATTTTCGCTAACATTCTATTTCGCAATCACTTATCTCAGTATCTGCCATTTCGGTATTCGTGCGATGGCTGAAAGGATGAAACGTATCACGACCGCCCACAATGAAACAACTGCGCTGTCAAATGAACTACTGCGGAGTTTTCAATAGGCGGTTTAGGGAAAGCACGCGAAACCTAAGCCTGGAGCGCCGTCCAAGAGTTGTCGATAGGTCTTCTTTTCGTGAATGGAATAGGAAGAACCGAGAAATCTACTCTCTGTATGGTAGCTTGTGAAGCTTAGATCTACGAGTCGACGAAATCAACTGATAAAAGCAATTCGCACATACTTCTTAGTTGGACGTAGTCAGTCCGAGCCGTTAACACCAGGCGATAGCTGGTCAGTGATGGGCGCCATTCCTCGCATGCAGCGGCGTGAAAAGAGGCGACCGGAGCAATCGGCTGCGAGCGGCCACTGCACCTTAGCCAGCTGCCGGCCGCCGGCAGAGTGGAGGAAGGCGCCGCTTCATCAATCATTTACAGCCGAGGAAATCGATCCGCACGATTTCGGGCCAAGCGACGGATGGTGTGCGTGTTGGTCATCGCTAGGGCGCTCCCTGGAATCGTGTCTGCTGCCTGCATTTCCGACTACCCTACTGCTGCGGTCTTACACACCAATTGCATCGTGTTACGTTTTCATATGAAGAGCGCTACGATTACGTACAGAGGCCATCCCTCGTGACAGATAGCAAATAAATTCTTCCAAAAACCTTATTATGAATCAATTAGGAATCCCTCTTTATATTTAGCCAATTTGGTTGAGAGGAAGACGTCGCTAGGAGGTACAACAATCGTTATAAGTAACACCGGAGCTTCACAATCGTTGGAAACCATAAAAACTGTGTTATTGTTTTTCTACACGATTTTGGTTCTCTGTCCGCGATTGTGCGTATTGGGATATGTTCATCCTGCAATGCTAAACTTCTGGAACAGAGATGTTCGCTTTATATTAGCCTTCTGGTTCTGATAATGTCATTAGATTTGGAGCAGTAGCTCAGCTGTAGAGAAATCGACGGAAGAATAGACTGCGAAATATTTGAAGGAGAGACCCCAGCTGCGCGGAGTGGCCGTGCGGTTTGCGGCGCCGGGTCACGGATTGCGCGGCCCCTCCCACCGGAGATTCGAGTCCTCCCTCGGGCATGGGTGTGTGTGTTGTTCTTTGCATAAGTTAGTTTCAGTAGTGTGTAAGTCTTTGGTCCCTTAGGAATAAACACACATTTGAACATTTGAGAAACTCCAAGACAGTGTTGAGTCATTTAGGCAAACGATGGAAAATCAACACCAGGAGTCTCGGAACAAGGTTCGATTCCGTTTCCTCCTGATGCGGTAACAATGTTTTATCTATAAAAATATTTTATTTCTTGACGAACTTGTAACGTTGTTACTTTAATTTGCTATGAAAGCTGTACTGATAGACAATAAAAGCGGGTTAAAAGCTGTGAGCTGTCTGGGGAAGTTAACCTTGCATTACTGAGCAACTGTTTCACCAGGCATCCAGTCTAGCTTACCGAATTCCCAACCAGACTAACATTAATTATAATCTTTTAATAGTCATACGACAACCGGTGATATATATATATATATATATATATATATATATATATATATATATATATATATATATATATATACAAGAGAATTTAAATAAAAAGAAATAAATCAGTTTATATTTGGAAATTTTATTTTAACATTGATCATTAAAATTTCAGCATATTAAACGTGAGTCATAACTAAGCTGGTGCCTTATTTAGGACTGTGAAAATGTGAGTTTGTAATCTTACAGAACACATCAAATTGGGAGCCAAGATTGGGAGACTACATACAACACTGCATTCATAAAATAACACACAAAGAACGTTGAAACAAATGCAAGAGGAAATTAACCGCAACCAACCGATTCAATTTTCACCCAAAGAAGTTACGTTCGTAGCCCAATCCTGTCCGTCATGTAATTACCACACACTGGTATACTAAATTCATACCAACTCTCTGTGAAATCTTCCCGAAAAGAATAGCTGAGGGCTACGTTGATGCTTTCACCACATGCTTCACGTGGTCAACTTGGTTTACACAAAGAGTGTAACTCCACAATAATTTTGATAATTAAAATAAATTACATCGAAGCGCAATTTACTAAAGAAAAACCTTGAACTGGTTACAATCGTCTTACTATTAATCTGATGGGTCAAACAGTTATATAAGCACGTGGTACTGGTCTCGCAAAGTACACCCCACGTGGGTTGAACATAAAGAAAAGTTCTATATTGAAAAATATTGTCAAGACGAGACGTTATAATCACACAAGCATTCGCATTAAAGATTGATGATCTTAGTTAGAGTTACTGATCAACACGTGGTTCCACTTTACTCACAAAGTAGTGACAAAGCAACTACCGGAAGATATTCTGAACTTCACACGCGAATTACACTGCGTTGCAATTTAAGATAACATTAGATATTTTAGAGATAAACATGAAATAAAGGTGATTAAATTTTCAGTTAGGCTGAACTTAAGAAATCCATTGTCCTGCGGGCTTAGCAGACACGCGCTTAGCCGGAGATCTTACCACTTCAGACGCTCGCCGCGGACAGACTGACCTGCACTGCTACCGAGCGCGCTTCCCAGACACAAACGGAAGTGACCAGAGAGACAGCTTCCTATACCAACATGACAACGGACGGACAGGACCATACTAAGCATAGAAACCTCTCTGCTTTTAGAAAGCGTAGCTACCTGTTCCGACGTTGGTCCTACTGTTCTCTAGCAGACAGGCTTGTCTGCTACCATCCAGCATGCAACTAGAAATACATTTGCTCATTCATTCTTTCATACAGAAGGGAAGAGGGATGACAGTATCTTATCATATACAGTAAATAAAACAAAGCGGATGTAAGTTCCGTATGAGACTGTGTGACATGAATTACATATAAACTGTGTTTTAAAGTGTAGTAGTGTGACAGATCGTTCTTGTTTATGTGTAAAAGTAACACGTTTCACTGCTCAGTCTCCTCCCAGATAGTCAGAAACACCACAGTAAAATTAGAAGAGGAATTTATGCCGTAAATGACAACAGATTTAAGAAATTAACATGAAAGGAATCCAACAGAGACCTTTCAAACTCTCTCAGTTTGATAGTTACACTGACAGATATGTGAACCTTGCCGGATCACAACCGAGCTGATATGTTGAAACCTAGAAATAAAGAATGGTTTGAGCACACAGTGGTTATTGGGTGTGGTCAGTGGAATTGTTTAAGTGGAGATCGTAATACAATGTGGCAAGAGGACGTACACGTACAGCTTATCATAATCTTGAAGACTCTGAGAAAGCTCGAATAATTGGCGTGAGTTACACAGAGCAACAATGATACCGTAAGATCACACAAACAGTTGACTGTGGTGCAATGACTGTAGAATGAGTGAGGACGAGATTGACTCACGACAACAGGATGGCAAGGAGATTAGGCACAGCTTCTTCCAGAGTAACTATACCACGAAAATATCGTTCTATTCCTCCAATGTCTCTGAGTAACAGATCGGCGCCATCAACTGAAATCCGGGCAGAGGTTACAGCAGACGGTTACAGTAAACAGTCGTGAACAGGTTACTACAAATTAAGCTGAGATCCCGAGTTTTCATGCGTAGTTTCCCGCTGACACTGCACCGCAGACAACAGTTATTAACACCTACATCGTACTCCGCAAGCCACGGTGTGTGGCGGAGGGTGCTTTCGGTACCATTATTTGATCCCTGCAACCCTGTTCCACTCGCGAATAGTGCGTGGAAAGAATGATTGTTGGTAAGTCTCTGTATTGTCTCTAAATTCTCGAACATTCTCCTCGTGGTCAGTACGCGAGTTGTATGTGTGTGTGTGTGTGTGGGGGGGGGGGGGGGGAGAAGTAATATGTTGTCCGGCTCCTCCTGAAAAGTGCTGTCCCGAAATTTAAATAGTACATGATGTAGAGTAACAGTCAAATTCAACACTATCATCGTGAAGAGTTCAACGATGTATATCCGTTCTGTTTGTGGCAGTCAGATCGACGCCGACTTGACTGTAGACGCCTTGGTGAAAAGTCATTGTTGTTGTTGTTTTGGTCTTGAGTCCTGAAACTGGTTTGATGGAGCTCTCCATGCTACTCTATCCTGTGCAAGCCTCTTCATCTCCCAGTACCTACTGTAGCCTACATCCTTCTGAATCTGCTTAGTGTATTCATCTCTTGGTCTCCCTCTACGATTTTTACCCTCCACGCTGCCCTCCAATGCTAAATTTGTGATCCCTTGATGCCTGAGAACATGTCATATCACCCGGTCGCTTCTTCTTGTCACGTTGTGCCACAAACTCCTCTTCTCCCCAATTCTATTCAATACCTCCTCATTAGTTATGTGATCTACCCATCTAATCTTCAGCATTCTTCTGTAGCACCACATTTCGAAAGCTTTTGTTCTCTTCTTGTCTAAACTATTTATCGTCCATGTTTCATTTCCATACATGGCTACACTCCATACAAATACTTTCAGAAACGATTTCCTGACACTTAAATCTATACTCGATGTTAACAAATTTCTCTTTTTCAGATACGCTTTCCTTGCCGTTGCCAGTCTACATTTTATATCCTCTCTACTTCGACCATCATCAGTTATTTTGCTCCCGAAATAGCAAAACTCCTTTACTACTTTAAGTGTCTCATTTCAAAATCTAATTCCATCAGCATCACCCAACTTAATTCGACTACATTCCATTATCCTCGTTTTGCTTTTGTTGATGTTCATCTCATATCTTTCTTTCAAGACACTGTCCATTCCGTTCAACTGCTCTTAAAAGTCCTTTGCTGTCTCTGACAGAATTACAATGTCATCGGTGAACCTCAAAGTTTTTATTTCTTGTCCATGGGTTTTAATACCTACTCCGAACTTTTCTTTTGTTTCCATTACTGCTTGCTCAATATACAGATTGAATAGCATCGGGGAGAGACTACAACCCTGTGTCACTCCCTTCCCAACCACTGCTTCCCTTTCATGTCTCTCGACTCTTATAACTGCTATCTGGTTTCTGTACAAATTATAAATAGCCCTTCGTTCCCTGCATTTTACCCCTGCCACCTTCAGAATTTGAAAGAGAGTATTCCAGTCAACATTGTCAAAAGCTTTCTCTAAGTCTACAAATGCGAGAAACGTAGGTTTGCCTTTCCTCAATCTTTCTTCTAAGATAAGTCGTAGGGTCAGTATTGCCTCACGTGTTCCAACATTTCTACGGAATCCAAACTGATCTTCCCCGAGGTCCGCTTCTACCAGTTTTTCCATTCGTCTGTAAAGAATTCGCGTTAGTATTTTGCAGCTGTGAGTTATTAAACTGATAGTTCGGTAATTTTCACATCTGTCAACACCTGGTTTCTTTGGGATTGGAATTATTATATTCTTCTTGAAGTCTGTGGGAATTTCGCCCGTCTCATACATCTTGCTCACCAGATGGCGGAGTTTTGTCAGGACTGGCTCTCCCAGGGCTTTCAGTAGTTCTAATTGAATGTTGTCTACTCCCGGGGCCTTGTTTCGACTTAGGTCTTTCAGTGCTCTGTCAAACGCATCACGCAGTATCATATCTCCCATTTCATCTTCATCTACCACCTCTTCCATTTCCATAATATTGTCCTCAAGAACATCGCCCTTGTATAGACCCTCTATATACGCCTTCCGCCTTTCTGCTTTCCCTTCTTTGCTTAAAACTGGGCTTCCATCTGAGCTCATGATATTCATGCGTTCTCTTTTCTCCAAAGGTCTCTTTAATTTTCCTGTAGGCAGTATCTATCTTACACCTCATGAGATAAGCCCCTACATCCTTACATTTGTCCTCTAGCCATCCCTGCTTAGCCATTTTGCACTTCCTGTCGATCTCATTTTTGAGACGTTTGTATTCCTTTTTGCCTGCTTCACTTACTGCATTTTTATATTTTCTCCTTTCATCAATTAAATTCAGTATCTCTTCTGTTACCCAAGGATTTCTACTAGCCCTCGTCTTTTTACCTACTTGATCCTCTGCTGCCTTCATTCCTCAAAGCTACTCATTCTACTGTATTGCTTTCCCCCATTCCTGTCAATTGTTCCCTTATGCTCTGCCTGAAACTCTGTACAACCTCTGGTTCTTTCAGTTTATCCAGGTCCCATCTCCTTAAATTCCCACCTTTTTGCAGTTTCTTCAGTTTTAATCCACAGTTCATAACCTATAGATTGTGGTCGGAGTCTACATCTGCCCCTGGAAATGTCTTACAATTTAAAATCTGGTTCCTAAATCTCTGTCATGCCATTTTATAATCTATCTGAAACCTTCTAGTATCTCCAGGGTTCTTCCATGTATACAACCTTCTTTCATGATTCTTGAACCAAGTGTTAGCTATGATTAAGTTATGCTCTGTGCAAAATTCTACCAGGTGGCTTCCTCTTTCATTTCTTAGCCCCAATCCATATTCACCTCCTACGTTTCCTTCTCTTCCTTTTCCTACTGTCAAATTCCAGTCACCCATGACTATTAAATTTTCATCTCCCTTCACTACCTGAATAATTTCTTTTATCTCATCATACATTTCACCAATTTCTTCATCATCTGCAGAGCTAGTTGGCATATAAACTTGTACTACTGTAGTAGGTGTGCGCTTTGTGTCTATCTTGGTCACAATGATGCGTTCACTATGCTGCTTGTAGTAGCTTACCCGCACTCCTATTTTTTTATTCATAGAAGGTCAAGGTCATAGAAATTAGTTACTCTGGAAGCCCAGACCTCTCCAAAACCTAGAATCGTGGTGGGAAGAGCTATTGGATATAAGAAAACGACTGACTTGGCCGTTGTTGGCTGGGGCCTAAATGGTTACCGGAATGAGGCAGGGATGGTAAACCATGTTACCATACTATCCACCATCAAGATACCAAATGAAATACTCCAGCAACATAATCGGTGATTGGCCTGTCCAGTCCCCTGTCTTGTTAGGGGACTGGACATGCCTAAGATGCGGTGGAGCCGGCCGGAGTGGCGGAGCGGTTCTAGGCGCTACAGTCTGGAACCGCGCGACCGCTACGGTCGCAGGTTCGAATCCTGCCTCGGGCATGGATGTGTGTGATGTCCCTAGGTTAGTTAGGTTTAAGTAGTTCTAAGTTCTAGGGGACTGATGACCACAGCAGTTGAGTCCCATAGTGCTCAGAGCCATTTGATTTGATGCGGTGGAAAGGCGTATACTTTCGTAATAATCTTCAGCCAGGTAGCTTTATGAAGTGACGCAGCACGTATTTCAGGACGAGCAAGAAATTCCTCAAGATGATGTTCGGAGGCAGGTTAGTTTCCATGCTACAATACAAGAATGTATTACGACCTACTTCGTGCCGATCCTCAGTATTAAATGCATGTTTTTAAACATCTATGCTTGCGTAGCTGCCTGCACGTTGCCGGTGATAGAACCTGTGGATAACATCAGGAATGTGTTTAGACGAAATGTCTCGTAGAATATGAATACATTTGTGTGTCTGATTGCACAAAAAATAGAGAACAGTTTATGACCAAATTATTCAGAGCCATTGTGTAAATCCGTATCGCTTATAATTTCGAAAGCAGACCCTGTCACGTAAGTGTTGTTACTCTGCGGGTGCTAAACAAGATATGTTTCACATCTGTGGGACAAAATAATCCTGATGAAAAGTACAATTTTTGCTTTAGTTTGAGATAGTTCGTAGGGGCGTCGCAGTTGCAATGTAAATTTGCGTACAATCAACGTAAATTTCTTATTTAGTGAAAGATAAAACTTTGGGATATCAAGCTACACTTGACTAGATGGGCCATAGATTTCAAATATAGTATGTTCTAAATAATCACTCCGTACTTTGCTTCACATATAGTTATTAGTCTTACTGCAGCTTTACCTTTTTCCTGGGTTTAATGTTATAACTGAATGAAACATTTGTGTTTCTCTGTCCTTCCATCTTAGACGGAAATGGCGTTGAACTGTTTGTGGCATGCCATACCTTTCCAGAATTTCACAAACGATATTAAGATCACTGCATTCATAGCATATACAGTTTCATTTGCCTGATTGCGATTCTATTTCTCTCTCACTTATTCTGTAGCATCCTCTTGCTTTCTTCTCTCTGTCTCTCCTGTGTTGGACATCAGTTGTATTCTGCTCGCGTTCCACACCGCGCGTGCTACACAGCTTGCTATTAAAACTGACATGTCCGGTCTATGGATGCGTGAACATATTTATTATCTTTTTTAACGATACTGCAGCTAATTTCACGTATATTCGCTTGTAAGTAATTCATAAAGTTTCATGTTTTGCTATTCACGCAACCACATTTATGGGAGGCATGTTTGCAGTGTATAGGTACCATAAAAATAAATACGTGCGTGTTGCAACGTAACACATAACCGCAATCTTACTTCAGCCCTTTGATCATGTTCGTCTCTTTTATGGATATTTCCCGACGTCCTAATTGTAGCTATTACGTTGTTAACGTGCAAAAAACAAACTGCCAGCTGTTATCGGTGTTGTAATGCAAGAGCAGTTGATATAAAAGTGTCCTAAATCCCTAAATCACGTAATATCTTACTTTTTTCAATGTTTAAGACTGCTACTTGGTTTCAAAGTACAGAATTTCTTTGTGATTCCTTTTTATTCGTGTAAATGCTGGAACGGTACAGCTGCTCCACGTAAGAAGGCACCATGGCGGTCATGGTCATAGCTTTGGCTACTAAGAACGGAATGAGGAGCACAGTTGTTTTGCATTTTAATGAGTATGGAAGTGATTCATTGTACCATTTTCCTTGGCCTTATTTCTGTTTCGTATAGGTGCGGTGGTACAATATAGTTATCTTCAAGATCAACAAATCCCTAAAGATGAATTTATGTCTCGAAGTGTCTGTGCCTCTACTAAATGGAACGTACCAGAGAGTAAGAGAGGTTGATGCTGAGTGCCTCATTTGGCAGTGAGGTTGTGGATGCAATTTAGGTACTTCGTGGGCTAGTTACATGAGCTCACTGAACAAGAATTACTCACCCACTTAAAAGGGCATATTTACCACTTTGGAGCGTTGTGGATGGTGAAGATCTAGTACCAGATGGTGATGTTACAGCGAAGTGGTGTGTATCTGCCAGTCGATTTTACCGAATCAGCACAGTAAAACGGGTCGGCAAGGAGACGTGGAGAAAGGTGCTGGACGCGCCCACGACCACGCAGTGAATGAAGTTTGTTGGTGTATCAACGTGTCTATAAGAGATAGTGTACCATTCGTAGTCACTTCACACAGCTTAAGAACAGTGATCGTAAAAAGATCCTAGCTCATACGGACCGGAGATTGGTTTCATTCCCGTGTAAATAACAACAGTGATGCAAGAAGAGACAGCCAGTTTCGGCTTACACTCATTCTAAAACCAACCAATGTTTGCCAGCTAAAATGTCCGTCCGAAATAGCATTATATAAAGTGGGTACATATGTGTATGGTCCCAACTAATGTTCGTTAACGAACAGGCGATTTTACCGACTCAGTTAACGAACATTAGTTGGAACTTTACATATATGTACCCATTTTATATACTGCTGTTTTGGACGGACATTTTACTTGGCAAAATTTGGTTGGTTTGAGAATGATCATAGCCCGAAACCGGTCACGGTTTAAATAAATATTCATTTTAGTTGCAACTCTGGCCGTATAGCAATCCAAAGTGAGCTATCCCACATTACCCAGCACGCTGGATTTATGTAAATAACAGTAGGTTTGAAATCGAGGGAAAGTGTCGCTGCCACTGAATGCAGGTTTATTCCGACGAGTTTCCGAGCTAACGACTACATGCAATGTACATTTGGAATCGGGTACTTTGCCAAGGTCATTCCTCACAGTGAATGATGCCTGTCGTCTTTAACTATTGCAAGGTACTAGTAAGATCATCTTCGTGAAATACCTCTTTTCGGATTTCCTAAATCCCAAGAATTACTATGCAAGTAGAGCATACGTTCGCTTGTCTCGAACAAGAACCAAATACAAAATTTATGATTAGTGGGCCAAATGTATTTAAGTAGTAATTAATGAAACTGATGAAAAGGCACCATCTCACAAATCATTTGATGATTTGATAAAATACCAATCCATATATTGGATATACAATAATGATGATAAATTTCATTGAAACATTATTAAGGGGAGGTGCAAACTGACTGATTTTAAGGAGTCTGACTAGGGAGCGGAAGAGCGCTGTGAGATGTACTAGCAACAAATTTAGCAATAATTAACATTTATTTCTTCATTGAATGAAATGATCGTATGGCGGGGAAGTTCGGCCGCCGTATTGCAAGTCCTTTTTAGTTGACGCCACTTCGGCGACTTGCGAGTCAATGATGATGAAATGATGAACACACAACACCCAGTCATCACGAGGCAGAGAAAAATCCCTGACCCCGCCGGGAATCGAACCCGGGACCCCGTGCGCGAGAAGCGAGAACGCTACCGCAAGACCACGAGCTGCGGACATTTCTTCATTAAAAGTAACATATACACAGATGTTAAGCTAAACCCCGTTATTTGGAATGCTTGCGCGTGAATCTCGACACATGGTACAATATTCAACGCAACAACTGGACAGATACGTGTGAGTCAAGACTGCTGAATTACGGGTTACAATTTAGCAAGATCACACACACCACGTTCGTACAGATCACTTACACAACGAAAGATAGAGTTCAGAAGAAAGCTTCCCTTCTCTACATGTAAGCTCCCTGGGTCAGAGCGCGACTCGCTTTAGCGGTCTATTTCAGAGAACAAAGCCCACTTCCGAAATTCCGTGCAACTCAGTAATTTTGTAAATAAATTTACCAAACATGGGGACATGTACTCCGCAATGAAACTTAGGCTTCAACTCGAACACGAGAGGTGTTTACGTCAAATTGGAGCCTCATGGTTTACAAAGAAACGCACTTGGTGCAGCAGAGTACGGACTCCTAAGTCCCTGGGAATGAAACATAAATTGGACGGTAAACTAAATAATATTTAACACAGGCATTCCACAAATCACTTGACACATTCATACATAATACACGAAAAAACTAAAACTCTACATCACGTGGCGTCCACGTCAAGTTGCAGTTGTTCAAAAGATCTCCTCGAATAAACTGACTGTTAATGAAATTAATGCTGTTTACTGATTTAAATAATTGGTGCGGTATGATTATCGGTGCCACAGACCAGAGTGACTACCGGAAACTCAAACAAAGCTAACTCATACAAGTTAGTAACTAGAGATAGTGCTCAGAGCATCCTTACTCACTGGCGTCCTGGGGAAGAGTAAAACTAACCTGCCCCGTCGCTGGGATCTACGCAGCAACTCGGGAGGGCTCAAAGAGCGTAAGCGGTTTCTACCTGTACCTACCTCACAATGGATGCTGGCCAGTGCCCACTAATGCCTCTTTGATCCGATGTAGCCGAATTCAAAGCTCTACCACGGCCGCCTCTATTGGAGGACAGAGGCCTGAAATGTGGCTACATTGCGTTAAGGCATACTGCGTGGCTGTGCCTGTATGGTGCTGAACAGAAGTGTTTGTTTATGTACTTTATCGTTGGATGTTTAACTTATTTTACAGTGGAATTATGCCATACTGGACTCCGCGAAAATTATAGCATATAGCTGTGCCTACAGTCGAAAATAAAATCGCAATGTAAGTATAAAAATCAGTAAACCTTGTAGCTGTTTTAGACGTATATGTGCAGCTGTACTACCTGAATGACTTCCGCATACAGATTTGAAATAAAAGCCCTATACGTAACTTGGAATTAATGCTTTAGATTTATAAATTTAGCCGCACGGGCTAGCCACGCGGTCTAGGCACTTTGTCACGGTCCGCGCGGCTCTCCCTGTTGGAGGTTCGAGTCCTCCCTCGTGCATGGATATGTGTTGTCCTTAGCGTAAGTTAGTTTAAGTTAGATTAAGCAGTGCGTAAGCTTAGAGACCGATGACCTCAGTAGTTTGGACCCATAAGGACTTACCACAAATTTCCAATTTTTTTTATAAATTTAGTACACGAATCTCCTCAGAAGTGATTATTTGATAGTATTATGAATATTTCCATACATTCACTTCAGTTCATAGACTTAAGTTTTGTGATGCCCAGGTAGTACAACAAACCAGTCTATTGAAATTCTCAGTTGCTGTTCTTACATAATAGTATTTTAGGTTAAGATGCTAACAATTAGTGCATCATTCTGTTTGCAGATGCCAGAAACATGTTGTGTTCCTGGTTGCAAAAGCAACTACAAATCCAGCAGTCATTAAGAACTGTAGCAAAACCGTAGGTTGCTTTCTTAGATCAAATGGAACGGGTCACAGAGAGACGTTTCAGCAGTGGCACCTACAACTGATGCCTTCATTGGGCCAATAACAAAGAAGCTGAACAGTTTCCAGAATGAGATTTTCACTCTGCAGCGGAGTATGCACTGATTTTGAAACTTCCTGGCAGATTTAAACTGTTTTCGGGACCGAGACTCGAACTCGGGACCTTTGCCTTTCGCGGGCAAGTGCTCTACCATCTGAGCTACCCAAGCACGACTCACGTCCCGTCCTCACAGCTTTACTTCCGCCAGTACCTCGTCACCTACTTTCCAAACTTCACATAAGCTCTCCTGCGAACCTTGCAGAACTAGGACTCCTGGAAGAAAGGATATTGCGGAGACATGGCTTAGCCACAGCCTGGGGGATGTTTACAGAATGAGATTTTCACTCTGCAGAGGAGTGTGCGCTGATTTGAAACTTCCTGGCGGATTAAAACTGTGTACCGGACCGAGACTCAAACTCGGGACCTATGCCCGCGAAAGGCAGTACTGACTGGAGCGTGTTGTGTGGTCCTACGAGTCGCGGTTTTGCCGCTTTTCAAACGGTGCAAGGTGACGTGTGCACAGACGGCTCAATGAGTCATACAATCCACAAAGTGTGGAGAGTGTAATTCAGGCCGGAGGTAGTTCTGTGATGTTTGGGGATTTTTTCGTACTTGGACCCACTCGTTCAAGTTACCGCGAACGTGAAATAGGATGTTTCTTTCAACATTCTCGGTTACCAAATGATACCTATGCTTGGACATTCCAGTCTTACAAGATGATAAAAGTGGTTTCCACATGGTTGCGTGCTTACATTCCTGGTTTTGTCAATCACTCAGAACTTCTTGCACAGGTCGATTGCCTCGCTAAATCACCCGATTTTAAACCATAGGAAATGCCTGGAGCTGTGTGAACAGACTACGGACTTAGCGGCCAACATCCCCGAAATTCGGTTGCCCCACAGCATCTAGTCATCAATGAGTAGCTGCGAGTTGCGTACAGCAACCTGAGGAAACTCTCTTACTCACCACATTGAGTCCATTATCAAGGCTAGAGGCGGTGTTGTCAGAAATTAGTGTGATGTCTCTTGGGATGGTGGCAGGAGAGGGGGAAGAGGACAATTTTCCTCGCCAGTATGCTTGTTAGTTCTCGCAGTGCAATCTTGTAATTGGAGTAAAAACAAGACACATAAATCAAATAATTTCCTTGTTCTGCTAATTAGATCCAAGCAACAGTTGTGGGAGTAGGGAGGGGGGAGGGTTGGGGCGAGATACACTATTTTTCACTTTCTCCCTCCATTTCCCTCAAAAGTACAAAATATAACTTCCTCTCCGTCATCCATACATTAAACGTGCTACAGATGATTAGAATTTTAATAATATATCTACAAAATGTTTTAGTATAGTCATAACAATTCGTCTACAAAAGTGGTTAATATAGTAGTTTTCCGTTCCTGGCGGGGAGGAGGGCAGTTTTCACTTGTGAAGGTGTCATTTTTTACAATCATGTGCTCGATCACAGAAAAAAGACGTAGGGATATTTTGCCTGCAAAGAACATGCTCGTCCTTCGCAAACACCTAATAGTCTGGACATTACTTGTCCTTATTTTTCGTTCTTCGTATGAGATCGAAGGAGCTGTATGTTCAACTTTCTCTTACGCTTCACAATTTCAACAGCGCAAGGAAGGAGTGCACCACATGCATGCGTGTGTCAAAACACTCAGCTTTGTAGCTTTGGTGGGGATATAGTGTGCCATTCTTCCGACAGCTGAAAAGCGTGAGTAGCCCGTTTACGAAGTGCACACGCATATCGTAGTGTTTTGCTGTGAATTTCTAAGAGTGATGTCCAGCGACAGTAAACCAACACGCTTTCTTTCGCAGATGAATAGACGTTTACTCTGTAAGTTCAATTCAGAAGACTATTTGCATAAAAATATGGGCGCATCCGACTGAATAATCCGCAAAATAATTAATTTAAATTGTAATTTTCTGAGAAGTCGTGCGTAAATCAAATTTCTAACTACAGCTTTGATATGGAGTGCGTGATAGTGGAAACGATTTTTACTGTTTTGCATGTAGACAGCTGTTTATGAGATGCCAGAACTCTCAATTTGAGACTAATTTGTAAAAATATCTAGTTTATAAGTAAATATCATGGTATGATTTTTGTAACTCAGAAAATACAGTGTGTAAAGATTTCATTAATTGAAACTGCAACTGAACTTTGTAGCAACTAAAAATCTCCGATACACTGATGAGCCAAAAATATTACGACCACCTGCTAAGTAATGTATTGTTCCGTCCAGTTCAACAGCGATACTGCATGACACGGATTCGAAAAGCCCTTGGTAGATTTCCAGAGTTATGAGACACCATATGTCTACGGATAGGTTAAGCAACTTCCGTTAATTACGAACCGGTGGTATATGGACGCGGAGCTGGCTCCCTATTGCGTCTCATATGCGTTTCACCGTGTGCAAATCGGGTGAATTTGACATAACGCTAGTTTACTATCATGCTACTCAAACCACTCTAGCACGTTTTAGATCCTGCGACACGGACAGTTGTCTTTCTGGAAGATGCCATCGCCGTCTCGGAAGATATGAAGCATGATGGGATGTAAGCGGTACGCTGCGATTTCTACATTTCCCATTGAAGCCCTGGTTAATGTCCTCCATAGCATAATACTGCCAGTATTGTCGTGTGCTAGTTCGGAGATGCAATTTTGGAGCAGCCGTTCGCCTTGATGATGACACCATCTTGGTGTAACAAAAATTTTTTTTGGAAACTTGTGGTAAGTTCTATGGGACCAAAATACTGAGGTCATCGGTCCCTAAGCTTACACACTACTTAATCTGACTTAAACTAAGTGACACGAAGGACAACACACACACCCATGCCCGAGGGAGGACTCGAACCTTCGACGGGGGTAGCCGCGCAAACCGTGAAAAGGTGCCTTAAACCGCACGGCTACCTATCGCGGCGGCGTAACAAGAAACGTGATTCGCACGACCAGGCAACATGTTCCCATTGATCCATGGTACTATCTTGATGAAACTGTGCCAGCTGCATTCGTAATTGATGAGATCGTACGGTGAACTTGGGAACAACCAGAGGTCGTCTACTTCAGGCTTCAGTGTTCAACAACGTGGGCTCACAGATCGTCGCCTATCATGCTTTACGAATGGGCATGCTTCAGACTTCCATGTTATGTGTTGAGACGTGAGCGTCCAATATCTTGTCGCTTAGTCGTGGTTTCACAGTCCCTCAACCGTTATCCAAAGGTGTTCAGGACAGTAGCACTCGAACAACCGACCGGCTCCGCAGTTTCCGCGAATATCGTTCCCAAGCGCCGGGATGTAACAATGTGCCCTTTGTTAAAGTCACATATGTCAGTGGTTACCCAATTTATATATATATATATATATATTCCGCACGCCACCGTACAGTGCGTGACGGAGGGTACGTTGTACCACTACTTGTCATTTCCCTTCCTGTTCCACTCGCAAATAGAGCGAGTGAGAAACGACTATCTATCTACACTGAGATGAAAAAAGTCATCGGATACCTCCTAATATTGTGTCGGACCGTAGTGCAAAAACTACACTTGGCATGGGCTCCACTACCCGCTGGACAACCCCTGCAGAAATATTAAGCCATGCTACCTCTATACACGTCCATAACTGCGAAAGTATTCCCAGTGCAGGATTTAGTGAATGAACTGACCTCTCGATAATGTCCCAAAAATGTTCGATGTGATTCATGTCGGGTGATCTGTGTGTCCATATCGCTCGCTCTAACTGTCCAGAGCGTTCATCAAACTAATCACGATCAATTGTGGCCCTGTTGCATGAAGTATTGTAATCCACAATCCGCGTCAGTGACTGACATTGGAGGAAAATACAAGTTTACTTTGCGAGCAAATGACGTACGAACTGAGAATCTTAGGATACGTTTCGTTTGCGTGACGCACATTGACTTCGAGATGTGACGACAACAGTGCATTTTCATTCGCTGTGGGGTGAGATTCCCAGACTTTAAGAGAATGATTAGTGCGGTTGAAAGTATTTTGGGACTTCGGTCTGAATGAGGTTAAAGAACAAATCCATCGCCGATTCTAAAGCTTTAAGATCCATCATTACTACAAAATAAGATTTTCATAACTTGTACTTGCTTTTAAACACATTGTCCGCCAAAAAGAGGAGAAGCACACACAAAGGAGAAGGAAATGAAATGAAATTTCACGTGCTGAGAGGCCATGTGATGATATTTCAGTATTTAACAACGAAGGTTCATTGGCTAGCTGTGTACAAGACATTACAAAATATATACAGGGTGGTCCATTGATCGTGACCGGGCCAATATCTCACGAAATAAGTGTCAAACGAAAAAACTAAAAATAACAAAACTTGTCTAGCTTGAAGGGGAAACCAGATAGCGCAATGGTTGGCCCGCTAGATGGCGCTGCCATAAGTCAAACGGATACTAACTGCGTTTTTTAAAATAGGAGCTGCACGGGATTAGCCGAACGGTCTGGGGCGCTGCAGTCCTGGACTGTGCGGCTGGTCCCGGCGGAGGTTTCAGTCCTCCCTCGGGCATGGGTGTGTGTGTGTGTGTTTGCCGTAGGATAATTTAGGCTAAGTAATGTGTAAGCTTAGGGACTGATGACCTCAGCAGTTAAGTCCCATAAGATTTCACACACATTTGAACATCTTTAAATAGGAACCCCGATTTGTTATTACATATTCGTGTAGTACGTTGAGAGGTGGCATGAGCCCCCTCTCATATTTCTATCTTACGATTTTCCTCTCTAATTGCATACAGTGAAAAGTTGCTATTCCTTCACACGCGGGCTTCCCACGCAGCGTCTCTCGTCACCCAGCTGGTCCGGTGACAGGCGGGCTCTGCTGATCTTGAAAGGGTAAGCTGACGGGTGTGAGGGAGTCGAGTGAATGCTTTCCAGACGCCGACATTGTAGAATAGCGGCAGACACGTTTGAAGGGGCCTGAAGTAGCGGCTGGGCTAGAGGTTCCGTTACTTCGCAGAAACTTAGCGAAAACACTCTCTGGCGCGCTACCAGCGAGGCGTGGGAATGACTTGTGTACCCAGGCAGTTGTGGCGGGCAAATTCCCGCACTTTCTGCAAAATCGTAACTGTGATTGGCTTGCTCAGGGCATAGCTCCGTGATGTAGCAAAATCGGCGCAGAAATTGGCGCCAAGAATCTCCATTGGTGGAATGGTAGCGCTCTGGCAGTAGAGTGGAATTTTCCGCTGGTTTTCGAGTTGCTGATTGGAACGGTTAACCACGGCCACTGTCGTGGGGGCGGGAATGTTCTGTGTTCGGTTTGTACGGGTGCTCTTGTGGGTAGTCGGCTCTCGCCTTTGAGTCAGAGTAGGTTACAACACTGAGCTCTCGCTGCTCTGGACAGCCTGCCTTCCGTTGGCTGTCTAATATACTTTTATTTGATTGTAACTGTTTAACGAAGTTGCTGAAGTTTCGACTTCAACGTAACTTTCCGAGTACAGTTGGCAATTGAGCGTTCTGCGTACAAGCGGCCTATGTTGTCTGTCTTGGGCAGTTTTGGCTAAAGTTGACTGTATCGGAGTTACTGTGTGACTTTGCTTGTGAAAATCAATCACTGTACCGTCAGTGATTGTGTGGCGCGCGTTCTTCGTCTCCCTCAGAGGCGCATTTGTATTGATAGGAAGTCTTTAGTCTAGAACAACCAGACCAGGACAATTTATTTCGGGCTATACTCGTGACATTATCATCACCACGACGGGACGTCGAAGCAACCAGCCATCGCTTCCAGTATGCCAATCGTGTCCTTGCAGCTAAGAAGACAGCTTGGTAATGTACGTCCGCAGCACCGGCAAAGCAGGCATTTTTGCTAGGCGATAATCAGAGCTCAGCAGAGCGCGCCTGTTCGTCTTTTCTAACTTTGCTCTATCTTGGGTGTTCATTGTCTGAGTTCTCACTAATGTAGCAGCAATTAATGTTGGGTTAGCTGTGTGTCTCTCTTAAGATTTGAGTTGCAAGGAATTGGCTCCACATACCACTTCGTCATAAACGTCACAATATAGTTTAGGGACAACTTCACCTTCACAGCGTTTATTTGAGTATCCAATTTGAGCCAATTTGATGTATTGTAAATGTTTCATGTGTTTTTGTTTATTATTTTGTGTTTAGTCTTAATAAATCATATTGTTATTTTGGACAGAACTTTCATTGTGTTAATCGGTAGAGCAACCATATCATTTCTCACTAAGTTAATGAAACCTTCCTTTATTTAACTTATTTATCAAATTAAATTATTGCAGGTGCCAAACTCTTTTCTACTCCACTTGCAGGGTTGATTACAGTGAGTTCGTGTATCTTTTTAATCCATGTGCAACAGCAAAAGTCGGAGTTAGAATAGGGGGGGCTTAGAGAATCATTTACATATGCAGATTCTAGAAGAATTTAGTGTTAAATACACTGCTAGCCCCGGCACCTGGCATAAAATGGCGACCCTTAGCCTCGGATCTTTCCTGTGAATCACTGCTAAGCTAACAGTGTTCTTAGTAGGAACATTCAAATTTTTTTCTCTAATTTTTTTTAATGATTAGTACCCAAGTTCTTTTTCTTGTAATTCCGAGATTAGTTTTAATTAGCGGCGCATGATTTAAGTTTTTGGTTTCAGTGTATATATTTCTTTGTTTGTTCATTGTTTTTTGTGTTTCTTTGATGTGGTGTCCGTACCACATCACACTTTGTTGAGTTTGTGTGCAGTTTCTGTACCATAACAAATCATGCTTGTAGTTACAGCGTTGGAACGGCGTTGTTGAAATTTTATGTCCATGTGGAAAAATATTGGGAGTAGATGATATTTATTGTGAATTTTAGATAAATTTGTTTATCATGAATGATCACGAGTAGTAAGGCACGACTATTAGCGAGCGAAACTAAAACAAAAGAAAATAGCATAATGGATAAGAGGCAGGTTACTGACGAGGATAGGTTCGGAGATGAGATGGGCACATTTTTAGCAGCACCGGACGAAAGGGTCATTGATGAGGAAGGTGATTTGGACGCGATCTTAGAGCAACGTCGCGACCATGATAGTGAGGTAGAGGATGAAACAGAGACAGGCACACAGGTCGAGACGGCAGCAGAAGTTTATAATCAAACGAACGAGTGCAGACAGAGGCCAGCTCGGTGACGTCAGAGCTCTAGCGCCCAAGTGTCCAGAGTTACATCACCCATGTGTGACGAGGATCAAAATGATGACATTAACCCAATACTAAGCTTCCTACGATCAATGAAAGAAGAAGCTGACGAACAACGTAAGAAGGAGAAGGAAGAAGATGAGAAACAACGTAAGAAGGAGAAGGAAGAAGATGAGAAACAACGTAAGAAGGAGAAGAAAGAAGCTGACGAACACCGTAAGGAGGACACTCAGGCAATAATTTCGCATATAGGGAAAATTAGTGGGGAATTACTAACTTTAAAGAAAGAATGTGGAGAAGCAAAACAAATGTCACTGGTAGCACAAAAAGTAGCAGGCCTAGCCAAAACGGCAGCAACAGGGGCAATGAAAATCGCAAAAGTAAGTTCTCAACTCGCAGGTCTCCTTGCGACGTGCGACACAAGCCCACTCAAAATCCCTAGAGTTCTTAAAGACTCAAGGTAATATCGCGGTTACGAACATCACGAAACGAATGAAAGAAGTAGAGTCGAATAGCAAAACTAGAGCGAAACAGGTACACGAGCACTGCGCGTTCGGATAGCAATGATGGAGTACACAGAATTGTGACTCCGAGGAAAAGTCCGCCGTGCTCTAGCCTAATGACCGAGTGCGGAACTAACAATGCACACGCAGAAACAGCAAGTAATAGCTCCAATAATTGTAGCCCACTTAGGAGAGTGAATTCTGAGTGCCACTTCCACTGTGATATAGAGGTAGCACATCAAAGTTATCAGCAAGATAGAACAGGACACTCAGCAGACGTGCAAGTATAGGAAACGAGTGACAACACCAGTGCGAGGATCAGACAGGATTTTTATCACAATCACTTCCTGTCGATGCTAAAATTCCAGAAGTTCAAAGAAAATGGAGGGTCGATGCATCCGAAGAGCTGGGTGATGCAGTTTACAAATTCATTACCGGCATCATGGCCAACCCAGGCAAAATTAGAATTCGTGTGTGGACACATCGAAGGCCAAGCCGCGGAAAAGATGCGAGGTGTGGCAGCGACGTGTCGCACTTATCAGGAATTTGTTGGTGCATTCCTGCGGACCTACTGGTCAAAGGAAACGCAAGACAGAATTAAAGAGGAAATAATATTTTGTCCTGAACTGGAAGTGTCCGGGCAAAGGAGCGCAACCAAATTTTTTGATGATTTACTCAAGAAGAATCAGTTTTTAGATAGTCCATATAGCAAGGGAGAAATCATCAAATTTTGTTTTTCCAAAACGCCAGTTAGGTACCAACAGACACTTGTCGGGAAGTGTGGATCTGACATAGAAGCATTCAAGAGTCTATTGCGTGAACTCGAAGTTGTCTTTGACAAACAAGACGCAAAGGACAGGAAGAAGGGGCAGAGTAACAAATACCAACGGCCAGAAAGGGAGGACGACAACAGATGGCATAATCGCACTGGTCATTTAGGAAACCAGGGTTACGGAAATCAAGATTACGGTGACCAAGGTTTTGGAAACCAGAGACACGGAAACCAGAACGTCAGGGAACAGGGTCATGCTAGACAAGGAAGCGGGGACAGGAGGAATAACGAACGGCAAAGCGACCGTAATTGGAGGGAGCGAAATCAAGGACAACAGGAGAACCAGGAAACTGAAATTAGACCTGCAAATCCTAATGCACGTCAAAGGAGGGGGAGTCTAACAAGGGATTGGCGCTAGTCAATAGGACTCCACCACATCTCTCACACAAAGAAGTTCATGGAATAATAGTAGTTTAAGTAATGTACATAGTAGAATAGGTAAATATATGAACCGTTCTTCGGGGAACTATAATCGTTGCATTAATTGATTTAGATTGTTAAAGTATTAACACGCTTCGTTGGCTTGTAAAAGAATTTACTGCTGCTAGTCTTTTTTTTTTTTTTATATGATCGCGTCTTCCAATGTCGATGGAGTAAGAGGCACTACCATTCCATGAGCAATGTTTTTGTCCTTTCCTGTATGGTGTCCATGTTGAGGGATAGTGATGAGTGATGAGATGTCGCACAAACGTTCTCATACAAGAACGTGCTCCTAGAAGCGTTCTGGGATGTCGTGATACGCTCCATAGCGGTCACAACCAGTTCGTGAGACGTTCATACCAATGCATGCAGGCACACGTCATTGCACTGCAAGACTGTGGTATATTGCGTGATTTCGTGGATGAATATGGGCAGTATAGTTTTTACAGAGATGCGCCAGCATCGTTGTCTTGCAAGTCTGGGTGAACCTGTGAGCGTTTGACTCCAATGGTGCCCTAGACGGTAGAAATGTGGGCATAAAGCCTACCATACAAATGTACTGGTTGGGGCTTTAGCGTGCTGCTTGTGACTGTCACAGATGAATAACCAAGGAAATATACTTGGAGATTTGTGACATACTGTGTAGCTGGAGTGCGGTGGGCGACTGAATTCTCAACACGAACCAGTCCTGGCTTGGTCATATTACATTGCCTCTGGAAAGTTGTGCTTGGATCGCGAATACCGCATAACATAGAAAAAGAAGTTGCAACTATAAATTTATTGTCTTGTATAGCCATGGCTAACCCAGTCTCTGCAGTTTCAGTGAGGCGTAGTGAGAACTCGGAGGCCATGTCGTACGGCGCGCACATCACTGTCGTCAATAGCGGCGAGCAGCGAGACATCTCAGCGTAACAGGAATTATGTAAGAGTGTTGTATAAGGTAAAAATAAATAAATAAATAAATAAAATAAAATAAAATAAAAGAGAGAGAGAGAGAAAAGAGAGAGAGTACCATATACTAGGATAAGTTAAACTTTAGGATTTAACAATAACTAGATCCTTAATATTGTGGTGGTTTTCTACCACAAGTGTTTGACGCGTGCCTGTTGGGATGCTATTTTTCAGGTCACCAAACCACAGACCCGAGATGGAGGGACGATGGGCGAGCGAAAGTAGAATAGTTGCATGTTCTTTATAGCACAGTAAAACTTAGACCTGCATAACAACATAATTTAATTAAAAGACATAGAATGTAGATCGTTGGCAAATGGTAGTTAATTCTTGAGCATGTCTACTGTCGATCTATATAATTAATAGTAATATTAGTGCGGGCCCGCACATTTTGTTGTTCATCCAATACATAGCATCAGTTGTCACACATCATGTACAGTATGGAGATCGTGCTTTACACATATATACAGATAAATTATTTCCATGTCTAGATTAGATACACCAAGATTTTGTTATAATGATAGCTATAGATTAATAACTATAAAATTAAAATAAGAGTGTCTGAAATGACAGACCATCAATGTGTCATTATGTAAATTTATTATAACATAGAAGGTCATGGGAAAAAGTTAGGCATAAGATTTTTGTCAGAACTGTGCAGATGACGGGAATCGTGGCAATGCAGAGTCCGGCCGGAGCAAAAAAAAACAAGAGGTCATCGGCTATCTGCAAGAAGGGGAGCGTCAGCGCGCCACCTGACGAGAAGGGTGCGGCAGCGTCCGGTCCTACAAGCTGACAGTCATCGGACCGTATACCTGAGGGATTAGGCAGCAGACAGCCCTCGCCAGGCCACAAGCGAAAGTGTGGCTGGCCGTTGACACTGACATGCGACCAGCACGCAACAGCCAGCTAGCTCTCCGGACGCGGCAGCCGTTTGGAGGGATTCCCTGCGGCAGACCACGTTGTCGTGAGTACACGAAGAAGATCACATATGGTGTCAGAACCTGCAAAAGTGTGGCTGGCCGTTGACACTGACACACGACCAGCATGCAACAGCCAGCTAGCTCTCTGGACGCGGCAGCCGTTTGGAGGGATTCCCTGCGGCAGACCACGTTGTCGTGAGTACACGAAGAAGATCACATATGGTGTCAGAACCTGCGTCTCATGTGCCTCAGGACAGAAAGGGACGCTATATACTCACCTGTTTGGGTTTTTACAACTCACTAGCATTGGCCGATCTGCATACACAAAGCAGTATCGTGCCACAAACTCTAACAAATGAATTGTCTCATTTCTAACTACTCCTCTCAATTAGAGAGCAGTTGTAGCAATTGTCGCTCCTAGTTCGATCCTGTCTGGATGACCTCACACACTTGATGAGTCACTCCACATGCCATCATCCCCCGTCGAACTTCAATATTGGGAAACGTAAAGTACTGTCCAGGGAGAGAAGAGATCTGGACTAGTGATGCATCCCAACTAGTAGGCCTCAGAGACATTTAATCGACATGAGGAGAGCCTATCACTATGTCTTCCTACCGTACTGCCGTTATCATATGCGTGGGTCTGACTGCAATCTCAACAGCATGCTGCAGATGCTCCAGCACTCCCTATTGCTGTTGCAACAACGTAGCAACAACATACGACGTTTAGCCCTATGTGATGTCAGTACTGTGGCCCCATCCCAAAAGCTCCCCTCCGATGCTCAAGACATGGAACCACGTGCGTCAATGCATATGACTCAACATACCAACCCCCTCAGAGAAACTAACGAATTTGTGAAGTGCTTCGAATATTTCTAACAATGTGATTTAGTGCCTCATTCTCAACACAGTCGTGAACATTCTGCAAAGTGCAAGCACAACTTGACACCCCATGAACCTTGTTTTTTTTCTTAAATTTCTTTCTCTAATGTTGTTTTTGTAATGGGCAAACAGTGTGCCTGAAGTCCCCATAAACTGAAGCAGATACCACCACTGTCATTGTGAATGGACCATCAGTTCAGGGAACATTTTGTAAAGGTTATTCTTGCTTCAGGGAGACAGAATGAATCGGAGGTTGTGATTAGATTCTGAAAGCTCACAAAGAGATTGTTAACTTAAATAGTATCATGTGTGAGTGAGTTCAGGTTAGTTTAATGATTCAAATTGTTGTAACATCTTGGGCATTTAATTGCGGAGCACTCCAACTCTGATTGTAAAGAATAAACTGCTCCATATTTGGCTCACATGCCCGGGCCATATTTAGAGCATGAATGTCTGTGTGAATCGGTGTTTGGAAGGGGCTCCCTGGGTATGGATGTGTGATGTGAGTGTTAGAGTTCCATATTAAGAAGGTGAAGTTGGCTACATCATAAATAATTATCCCTCTATGAGCTGCATTTTTCAGTTGCAGTGATTTTTTTTATAGAGTGCGGCATGTGGAGTCAGTTTGCAAGATTGTTCTTGGGCGATTGACTCACTACCTTGCTCCTAAGTGAGCCAACCGCTCACCAATTACAATCTAAAATGGCGTAGTGGCTATGAGAGGTGGCATGAGCCCCCTCTCATATTTCTATCTTACGATTTTCCTCTATAATTGCATGGAGTGAAAAGTTACTATTCCTCCACACACAGGCTTCCCACGCAGCGTCTCTCATCACCCGGCTGGTCCGGTGACAGGCGGGCTCTGCTGATCTTGAAAGGGTAAGCCGATGGGTGTGAGGGAGTCGAGTGAATGCTTTCCAGACGCCGACATTGTAGAATAGCGGCAGACACGCTCGGAGGGGCCTGAAGTAGCGGCTGGGCTAGAGGTTCCGTTACTTCGCAGAAACTTAGCGAAAACACTCTCTGGCGCGCTACCAGCGAGGCGTGGGAATGACTTGTGTACCCAGGCAGTTGTGGCGGGCAAATTCCCGCACTTTCTGCAAAATCGTAACTGTGATTGGCTTGCTCAGGGCATAGCTCCGTGATGTAGCAAAATCGGCGCAGAAATTGGCGCCAAGAATCTCCATTGGTGGAATGGTAGTGCTTTGGCAGTAAAGTGGAATTTTCCGCCGGTTTTCGAGTTGCTGATTGGAACGGTTAACCAGGGCAACTGTCATGCGGACGGGAATGTTCTGTGTTCGGTTTGTACGGGTGCTCTTGTGGGTAGTCGGCTCTCGCCTTTCAGTCGGAGTAGGTTACAACACTGAGCTCTCGCTGCTCTGGACAGCCTGCCTTCCGTTGGCTGTCTAATATACTTTTATTTGATTGTAACTGTTTAACGAAGTTGCTGAAGTTTCGACTTCAACGTAACTTTCCGAGTACAGTTGGCAATTGAGCGTTCTGCGTACAGGCGGCCTATGTTGTCTGTCTTGGGCAGTTTTGGCTAAAGTTGACTGTATCGGAGTTACTGTGTGACTTTGCTTGTGAAAATCAATCACTGTACCGTCAGTGATTGTGTGGCGAGCGTTCTTCATCTCCCTCAGAGGCGCATTTGTATTGATAAGAAGTCTTTAGTCTGGAACAACCAGACCAGGACAATTTATTTCGGGCTATACTCGTGACATTATCATCACCACGACGGGACGTCGAAGCAACCAGCCATCGCTTCCAGTATGCCAGATCGTGTCCTTGCAGCTAAGAAGACAGCTTGGTAATGTACGTCCGCAGCACCGGCAAAGCAGGCATTTTTGCTAGGCGATAATCAGAGCTCAGCAGAGCGCGCCTGTTCGTCTTTTCTAACTTTGCTCTATCTTGGGTGTTCATTGTCTGAGTTCTCACTAATGTAGCAGCAATTAATGTTGGGTTAGCTGTGTGTCTCTCTTAAGATTTGAGTTGCAAGGAATTGGCTCCACATACCACTTCGTCATAAACGTCACAATATAGTTTAGGGACAACTTCACCTTCACAGCGTTTATTTGAGTATCCAATTTGAGCCAATTTGATGTATTGTAAATGTTTCATGTGTTTTTGTTTATTATTTTGTGTTTAGTCTTAATAAATCATATTGTTATTTTGGACAGAACTTTCATTGTGTTAATCGGTAGAGCAACCATATCATTTCTCACTAAGTTAATGAAACCTTCCTTTATTTAACTTATTTATCAAATTAAATTATTGCAGGTGCCAAACTCTTTTCTACTCCACTTGGACGGTTGATTACACTCAGTTCGCATATCTTTTTAATCCATGTGCAACAGCAAAAGTCGGAGTTAGAATAGGGGGGGGGGGGCTTAGAGAATCATTTACATATGTAGATTCTAGAAGAATTTAGTGTTAAATACACTGCTAACCCCGGCACCTCGCAACGTAAAGAAATATGAATGTTTTAGTTGGATCACTTTTTTCGCGTTGTGATAGATGGCGCTGTAATAGTCACAAACATATGGCTCACAATTTTAGACGAACAGTTGGTAACAGGTAGGTTTTTAAAATTAAAATACAGAACGTAGGTACGTTTGAACATTTCATTTCGGTTGTTCCAGTGTGATACATGTACCTTTGTGAACTTATCATTTTCTGAGAACGCATGCTGCTACAGCGTGATTACCTGTAAATACCACATTAGTGCAATAAATGCTGAAAATATTGTCCGTCAACCGCAATGCATTTGGCAATACGTGTAACGACATTCCTCTCAACAGCGAGTAGTTCGCCTTCCGTAATGTTCGCACATGCATTGACAATGCGCTGACGCATGTTGTCAGGCGTTGTCAGTGGATCACGATAGTAAATATCCTTAAACATTCCCCACAGAAAGAAATCCGGGGACGTTAGATCCGGTGAACGTGCGGGCCATGGTATGGTGCGTCGACGCCCAATCCACCTGTCATGAAATATGCTATTCAATACCGCTTCAACCGCACGCGAGCTATGTGACGGACATCCATCATGTTGGAAGTACATCGCTATTCTGTCATGCAGTGAAACATCTTATAGTAACATCGGTAGAACATTACGTAGGAAATCTGCATACATTGCACCATTTAGATTGCCATCGATAAAATGGGGGCCAATTATCCTTCCTCCCATAATGCCGCACCATACATTAACCCGCCCAGGTCGCTGATGTACCACTTGTCGCAGCCATCGTGGATTTTCCGTTGTCCAATAGTGCATATTATGCCAGTTTACGTTACCGCTGTTGGTGAATGATGCTTCGTCGCTAAATAGAACGCGTGCAAGAGATCTGTCATCGTCTCGTAATTTCTCTTGTGCCCAGTAGCAGAACTGTACACGACGTTCAAAGTCGTCGCCATGCAATTCCTGGTGCATAGACATATGGTACAGGTGCAATCGATGTTGATGTAGAACGTGATACCACGTACTTATACGTTTGTGACTAATACAGCGCCATTATCACAAAGCGAAAAAGGTGGTCCAATTAAAACATTCATATTTCTTTACGTGCTACACGAATATGTAATAAAAAATGGGGGTTCCTATTTTAAAAAACGCAGTTGATATCCGTTTGACCTATGGCAGCGCCATCTAGCGGGCCAACCATAGCGCCATCTGGTTTTCCCCTTCAATCTAGACGAGTTTCGTTCTCTGTAGTTTTTTCGTTTGATGCTTATTTCGTGAGATATTTGGCCCGGTCATTATCTGTGGACCACCCTGTATATCGCCAGCAACTGGGACCAGTATCTTAGTTTCAACGTTCGGCAGCTATATATACCGTGAACAGTGTGTTGTACTGTGTGACACGGGACACCGCGACCAGACAACGAAGTACATTTGTGCTTTTACACTCCTGGAAATTGAAATAAGAACACCGTGAATTCATTGTCCCAGGAAGGGGAAACTTTATTGACACATTTCTGGGGTCAGATACATCACATGATCACACTGACAAAACCACAGGCACATAGACACAGGCAACAGATCATGCACAATGTCAGCACTAGTACAGTGTATATCCACCTTTCGCAGCAATGCAGGCTGCTATTCTCCCATGGAGACGATCGTAGAGATGCTGGATGTAGTCCTGTGGAATGGCTTGCCATACCATTTCCACCTGGCGCCTCAGTTGGACCAGCGTTCGTGCTGGACGTGCAGACCGCGTGAGACGACGCTTCATCCAGTCCCAAACATGCTCAATGGGGGACAGATCCGGAGATCTTGCTGGCCAGGGTAGTTGACTTACACCTTCTAGAGCACGTTGGGTGGCACGGGATACATGCGGACGTGCATTGTCCTGTTGGAACAGCAAGTTCCCTTGCCGGTCTAGGAATGGTAGAACGATGGGTTCGATGACGGTTTGGATGTACCGTGCACTATTCAGTGTCCCCTCGACGATCACCAGTGGCGTACGGCCAGTGTAGGAGATCGCTCCCCACACCATGATGCCGGGTGTTGGCCCTGTGTGCCTCGGTCGTATGCAGTCCTGATTGTGGCGCTCACCTGCACGGCGCCAAACACGCATAAGACCATCATTGGCACCAAGGCAGAAGCGACTCTCATCGCTGAAGACGACACGTCTCCATTCGTCCCTCCATTCACGCCTGTCGCGACACCACTGGAGGCGGGCTGCACGATGTTGGGGCGTGAGCGGAAGACGGCCTAACGGTGTGCGGGACCGTAGCCCAGCTTCATGGAGACGGTTGCGAATGGTCCTCGCCGATACCCCAGGAGCAACAGTGTCCCTAATTTGCTGGGAAGTGGCGGTGCGGTCCCCTACGGCACTGCGTAGGATCCTACGGTCTTGGCGTGCATCCGTGCGTCGCTGCGGTCTGGTCCCAGGTCGACGGGCACGTGCACCTTCCGCCGACCACTGGCGACAACATCGATGTACTGTGGAGACCTCACGCCCCACGTGTTGAGCAATTCGGCGGTACGTCCACCCGGCCTCCCGCATGCCCACTATACGCCCTCGCTCAAAGTCCGTCAACTGCACATACGGTTCACGTCCACGCTGTCGCGGCATGCTACCAGTGTTAAAGACTGCGATGGAGCTCCGTATGCCATGGCAAACTGGCTGACACTGACGGCGGCGGTGCACAAATGCTGCGCAGCTAGCGCCATTCGACGGCCAACACCGCGGTTCCTGGTGTGTCCGCTGTGCCGGGCGTGTGATCATTGCTTGTACAGCCCTCTCGCAGTGTCCGGAGCAAGTATGGTGGGTCTGAAACACCGGTGTCAATGTGTTCTTTTTTCCATTTCCAGGAGTGTATTTCTCTCCGGGTGTCCCACAGCATGCTCCAAGGCAATAATAAGATGGGAAACATTTTGTTCATTAGGATATTTTTTAAATATTTTTGTAGTTGCCTGACGGGAAGGTTTATGTAACGAAAAATGTTGGGAAATGAAAATTTAAGCAGGATACTACTGTGCCTAGCAGCCGTTACGGTAGAATTTTACACTAATTTCAACAAACAGTTACGGTTTTAAAACAGCCAATGGGGCTGCAGATTGTAGTGTCTTTGGAGGGCCGGCCGAAGTGGCCGTGCGGTTAAAGGCGCTGCAGTCTGGAACCGCAAGACCGCTACGGTCGCAGGTTCGAATCCTGCCTCGGGCATGGATGTTTGTGATGTCCTTAGGTTAGTTAGGTTTAACTAGTTCTAAGTTCTAGGGGACTAATGACCTCAGCAGTTGAGTCCCATAGTGCTCAGAGCCATTTGAACCATTTTTTTGTCTTTGGAGGCTTGAGCAGGACAAATGCAGATGTAATACATTGCATCTGATTTGGTCGAAGCTGGATTTATATCCTCGATCAGCCATTCCGATTTACTTTTATCATAGGATTGGTCCTGAATTGGACTACGGTCAGTTTCTTTCCCTGGTATTGTGCAAATCGTCGCTGATGACATAAAAATATCTCTGTCTCTAGTCTAAGAAAAAGGTAAAATTCTATTGGGGTGTTGAGAAACTCCATATGAAAATTACTGAAAATATTATTCTGAAGATAGCGTGCTGGATAAGTTTAGTGGATTGCACAGCAAAACGGAGTAAACATTTAATACTGACATTATCTGCGAAGAAACGTACAGCCTCATCTCGCTGTATGTTGTACAGCAATTTTCCTTTCCGTCTTTCTTCTGTCTCTAATGTGCAGGTTAACAAAAAGAATAAGCCTGGCTGAGACTGCGCAACTTACTACTGAACTATTTGTCATACGGGCGCTGAAGACCTTGCTGTCGTGCGCCCACAAAACTCCTCTACTACTACTACTACTACTACTACTATTTGTCATTGATCTTGAATGGAGTCTTTACATTGTGTCAGGTATGACCAAAATTTACCAAATTCGTGGCAGTCGAGAGGAAGTTACTGTACTAGTCATCCACTCTGCCAAAAAAGGCGTGTATAAAGTTTGACACAAAGGTAACAGTCTTCCGATGCAAATTTTCGGTTAGTGGTGTTTCCCTTGAAAGTAGGCTTCAACCGAGTTCTCCCATGTTCACATTCATTGATTCCTTCCTCTGCACAAAATTCCTGTGAGACTGAGAAGGAACAGAGGAGCAAGGCAACAGCGCGTTGGTAGTAAATTGGTCAGAGCAAATCGCGGCTGTTCCAGTGAAAGATATAGTATAAGGTTGAAAAACACTGGCACGCTAATATTCTGCGGCAAGTAGTTTCTTAGTAAAGCGAGGAGTCTCTCTCTTCTTGCAAAATACGTTTATTACTACTTCTGAAGCCGCATAATTGAGCGAACAAATGGATTACTCTCAGTGGATACCCTTCGTTTTTTATCTTTCGTTAGAGTAACTATTTCTGAGACATTCTGTAATGGCTGTTAGTGTCACTACTTTCTTTGCCATTCTAACATATATTTCTTGATGTCAGTTTTCAGAGGAAAGACCTACCCGCATAGCCGCTCTCGTTAGCAAGCGCGTGTAGGACTTGCGGTGACGCGCCGATCCAAAGCCTGCGCGCCCGCTCAGTGACGTCACGCACGTAGTCTGGTGCCGGTGCTCGCAGTCCATTTGGCGACAGCAATAGACTGTTAAGGGAACCGCACGAGGAAAATTCGTAAAGAAATCTGACATACCTCTCTCACGAATTACAAGATTTCCTTTCTTAAATGACCCAGTTCTTTTGTCTGTAACTTATTTCGGCATACCTTTTAGCCCCGACGTAAAAAGTGGATGTAATAACTTTGACTATCTGAGGCATCAAAACTCCCAAATGAATGGACCCATTTCATTGTAGTTTATTTTAAAGTTGCTTTAATGGGGATTGTCACGACTTTTTTGATGATAGTCTGGTTAGCCGTTCAAATATCGTCAGCTACACAAAGTGCAAGTGTTTGCCACCAGTGTGCTCTTTTCCAATACCATTCCTAAACTGTAAGTGCTGTAGTACAAATTGTAAATCTCGAAAAGGCCATTCGTGAAATCTTCTCGGGTGATCAGCCGAGTAAAGGCGTCGTCTTCTCGCAACGTTTCGAAGGGTTTCGTACCCATCATCTTCGCTTGAAGATGATGGGTACGAAACCCTTCGAAACGTTGCGAGAAGACGACGCCTTTACTCGGCTGATCACCCGAGAAGATTTCACGAATGGAATACGCCGAGAAAGTCTCAAATCACATTCGAAAAGGCCAATCTAAACGTCTGCAACGGTATACAATTATCTTTTATTGCTGACCACCATTCACCATTCTTCCGTTTTGCAGTTCCTGTGTAAGACGATTTTTAATGACAAAAAATTTGATCGAAAGCCACCCGCGAAAGATTCTCGTATGCTCTCGCGGACTTTCTATTAGGGTTTTTGTTTTGTTTTTTAAGTTAAATATTGCATCACTTTGACGCAGGTCTAATAATGTGGACGGCATTTTGCGAAGTAGCACACTGGCAGCTAACATCTTACGGACACTGTTATTGCCGCTGTTTATTCCTTATGTAGCAAAATCCATTTAAAAACCTGATTGGATGATATACCTGTGAATTAAAAAAAGAAACACGAAAATTGGGCAAATAGTGTTCGAATTATAACACCCACTATAGAGAGGCACTGGTAATAAGCAATTGTATGAGTCGTTTCAAAAACTAACACTGCCCTGAAAGACATGTTCTACATATGTTTTAGTCCACCATTTCAGCAACCTTGTATTCATGCTTTTTTTTTAATTTAAAGAAATTTCTCCTGTTAATAGTTTTTAAGTGAAATGCAGTTCTAATGAATGATATGATATCTCTTCTCAGTTTGTGCACCTTTCCCTAAGAAACTTTCTTTCCATTAAGAAAATCTCACTGACCCAAGATGAGTATGTAATGGTATTACCATAAAGTTTTGGTATGCCAATACAAATTTCAATGAATTCTCTTTTCTCAGTACGTTAACTAAATTTCCATTATGTTCTGAAATTACATGAGGTCTCAAAATACAGATTACCTGGTTAGAATTTCGCTGCTCTAAACTGAATACCTTTGAAGAAAGAATGTTTCTGTACTAAGAAATATATACTTTGAAACAAACTGTTTGCATGAATTGCACATAAATAAATTTCAACTACCAAGTAAACTTTCATTTCATCTGTTGAGAAGTTTTATGACGTGATGTGACCTGTGATGAAATAATTGTGAAAAATGAACACTTATCTTCATTTGGCATAACATTTGGGCTGCACTCGCCAGTGGCTTAGATACTTCATCTTTCCATAAGTTGGGGGAAAGGGGTGGGGGTGGTGGTTCAGCTCTATTTAGTTGCAATACTTTAACAGATCATCATTCCAAAATATATATACTGGTAATTGTTTAGAAGTGGAACACAAGTTTCATCTACTGACCATGCTGAAATGAATGAATGCAAATGACGTAAAAAAATTCTGTATATGAATGAATTTATTTATTTCTTTTATTCATCTTCCATACACTCTTGTCAATAATCACTAACACATGGAATGAGAAAAATTTTAGATTATAGTGGTTTACAATAGAAAATTATAGATGTACAGCATGAATACTATGTAGGGACAAAATAATTAAGACTTATGGACACCAAGTCCAAACATTAACAATAAGCACATTCTTGAGACTTAAGTTTCATAATTTTAGGAATAATGAAGATAAATTTTGAACAACATTAATTATTAAATTGCTATTTTATAATCTCCAGGGTAGTAATGGAAGGTCTTTAAGTAAGTGGGACACTAAAAGAATGCAAATAAAACACTGCACCATAAAGTTTTGTGTAGGAAGGATGCATATGAAAGCACTGTAGTAGAAAAATGGCGATGCATATAGACATTATATTAGGTAACCCTGTAAAATGCAAGCAATTACCATCTGTTAGGGTATGTTATGTGGCAAAAATGTGTCAAGTGGTGTTGGAATATGATCTGGATACATTAATTAGATTAGGTGAGTGAAAAGCAATTAGCCGGCCGAAGTGGCCGTGCGGTTAAAGGCGCTGCAGTCTGGAACCGCAAGACCGCTACGGTCGCAGGTTCGAATCCTGCCTCGGGCATGGATGTTTGTGATGTCCTTAGGTTAGTTAGGTTTAACTAGTTCTAAGTTCTAGGGGACTAATGACCTCAGCAGTTGAGTCCCATAGTGCTCAGAGCCATTTGAACCATTTTTTTTGAAAAGCAATTGTGACAGGCTTAAGCTTTTTGAATATTCTTTTATAAACAAATATATTTTCCTCCTCAGCAAAGATGAGCTACCAAGAAGGCACTTTACGGCACAGAGCAAGCATCTATTTAAAGAGCTCAGTAATTAGTCAACCTGAGGATTAGTGGCACTCAATAGTGCTTGTAACAGAAGTGAGAGCTGTTCCACAATTACATTACTATTAGATGAGGAGACCATTCTTTTATAAACAAATATATTCAAAAAGCCAACAGAAGGGCGTACCTGAGAGTCCACCTCAGATATTTTCCTCCTCAGCAAAGATGAGCTACCAAGAAGGCACTTTACGGCACAGAGCAAGCATCTATTTAAAGAGCTCAGTAATTAGTCAACCTGAGGATTAGTGGCACTCAATAGTGCTTGTAACAGAAGTGAAAGCTGTTCCACAATTACATTACTATTAGATGAGGAGACCAGCCAATCATTATACACAAAGAAGGCCATGAAAGTACTGCAAAGCCCTCCCCTACCAGCTCCTCCATTTGTAATGGTAGTAAAATATATACAAACATGATCTACATCAAAATTTTGAGAGAACAACAGTTATAACAGCTGCAGAGAAACTAGTAAACTCAGAAAAAGAGAGGCAATTGTCACAGCATGCACATCTTCACTCATAACAGTGACAGTAGTAGAAGACAGAGGAACAACACAAACACTACGTGAAATCGAAGTTTGTCTACCTAAAGAATGCATAAATACTATAGTAGCTTTTTCAACAGTAACAATTAATGAATCATTGCAAATTGGCAGATTTCTCACATGTATCACAAGCTAAAGTAATAACTTCAGTATACAAAGAAAAGTGTTGCAGAGAATGTAGAGAAGTATAGAGCAATTTTGCTCTTGTCTTCCATTTATCACCAAAACAAACTAACCTTGTTTGCAAAAATGTGGAGTCTGCTATAGCACAGTTTGTTTAAGTTTTTCTCAAAGTAATAAAGGATGGTGATCGAAATGGCATTGTCTTGTCTTTGTCAAAGGCATGTGCCATGTTGGGCCACATAACTTTATTACACAAATTAGAAATACTATGAATAAGGCGTGCAGCAAAGAAGTGGTTTAAGTCATACTCGGAAAACCAAGTGAATTCATTTTTAGGTTTCACATACTATAAAAAGATTACTATTGGTCCTCTCTGCCTGCCACACCCTCTCCCCTCCCTCCTGTATGTATCATTCACTACCCAACTTCAACTGAGAAAGAATTAGTGTAAGATTCTTTATATTAAAGATTAATTCTTTGATAAAAATTTCAAGTTAGGCTATTAGTGTTGATAGCTGTTAGCAGCTGTATATTAAAATATTTATATAAACTCTCAGCCATAAGTTGCAATTTGGTAAGTTTGACTAGTTTCATATTATTCGAATTAGTTCAGCTTAAGAGGCATTTGTTGATGTGGCAATATTACTGATGACAAGTTTTGTATTAATGATTTAAAAAGAATGTAAGATAAAGATTTCAAAATTATGTTGTAAGAGTTTGCAGTTTTCGCTGAGTGTTTTTGAAAATTTTTTTCCATTAACCTTTTTACAGTAGTTGTTTAAAAATATATTGACACCAACCCAAACAACACTTTTAATTATTACCTGGGATGAATGTCCATTGCAGCATACCCCATCAAATAATAAAAAGTCATTTTATTGAAGAGTAGCAAGTGCTACTGCACAGGCAATAGCACGTTGATTCGTACAGGCAAGAAAATCTCTTTCATGTTCTTTGAGAAGTTAGCTGATGACAATATAAGTGTAGACAATCATATTTAAAATAGTGTCTGATGGGAATTTAGGCCTCCATGATCAAGTCTCTGTATCAAACTAAAATGTTCGTTTATTGGCAACTCCTTTTCAATCACAATTTCATTAAGGCAGCTCTCACATTTCAGCTTCTTAATCACTGCATGAGCACAGTAGCCTGCAATGAAAGTTAAAGACGTTGCAGTGTCTTTCACTGAAAGAACATCGTCTACAGTTACACTGACTTTTATGTGTAATGTGTCTGTTTCTTCAACTTCAGAAAACATAAAATTTTTTATGGCCCCTACTGTGATATTGCCATAGGAAGGAGAACATAAAACTAAAGGCATTACACTTTGAATTCGAAGCTTCTTTTCTGCTTCATAGACTTGTGTCACTGAAACATTGTATTGGGAACCTGCCTGCTGTCTATACTTTCCAAAACACCGCTCAAGCACATCTGTTTGTAGCTTGGCTCTCAGTAAATAGCTCATACCTAGCTCTTCAGTACAGTATCGAGCAATCTCTACAACGGCATATGTTGTATGCTGAATAGCAAAAAATGTTTCTTTTGTGACAAACCCACTTCGCAAACCCTTTGCTTTCCACACATCAAGCCAGTCTAGAAAATCTAGCAAAAATTGCATAGAAACGCTATCAGTTGTCAACGGATCCATATAAGGATTCTGTTTGTGTTTCCATTTAAACACTGATTTCACATTCATGACATCAAACCATTTTGTTATTATTCGAATGTATTCTGCTGTTGATGGTGCATGTCTCAAATCAAATTTATCACTAGCTACCTCAAAGCCCTCTGACACATGTCGATTGAATATATGCAGCACTAGTTTCATGCTGTGTTTTTCTAACGATGTAGGGCAAAGTGATTTGAGAGACAATGTGTGACAATATTTTACTAAAGAACTGGAATCTATGTCATCAATCTGTTTCAGTGTTTTAAAAGAAGCTACAGAAAACTTATTTTCTTCCACTTCTTTTCTAACTGGAAACTGATGATAAAACATATCTTTACCATCATTTTTTTGGGTCAGCCACACATTTCTTATGCATTTAACAATGTGTATGGCATAAATTAAAAAGGAAAGTGGGCGATTAGGATCAGATGGATGTTTAAAAACTATATTAACAGCTTTATCCAGAGAAAACATGGACATGGTTTTGCTATTGATTTTGTTGTTGTCAGTTAACACACAAAAAACCCTATAGCCTATTAGTTCAAGGCCATTTATTATGGCCAGTAGCACATCGTATAATGCATTAGATGAAATGTTTTTCACCGGTAAAATGTGAACAACATCCCTGTATAAAGACTTGACACTCTGCAACATAAATACAAACGCTGAATTTGCAGCACATTCCGAGTTATATGACATGCCCAAAACACTACCTCCTTTATATTCCAAATAAAAATTTAGATAAATTTCATCTACACTCAAAACAACATTGACATCATCGCTGTTCAAGTATTGAAATTTCTGTCTTGCATAGGACAGGAAATTACTTCCCCCAAGCCTTTCGTTAGATGGATTCACATTAAATTTGCTGCAGATCCTACGCAGAGTGCTTGGATGTGGCATTTTCATTAATGAGCTGCTACGTAAAAAATTGTAAGCATGAGATGAAATTGAAAATAGCAAACAACACAGTATCATAAATTTAGAACTAAACCTATGATTAAATTTCTTGACATTTATGAGACTAACTTGTTCATAAATAAAGTCTACCATCTCCTTTTCACTCTCCTGTAAACTGTCTTTCAGCACTCCTAGACTGTCTTTCACTATCTCTACAATATTATCTATAGAAGTTTCTGAGTGCCCACAATCTGTGTCTGAAAACTCCTGCAGTACACTGACAATTTCATGGATATTGGTTACAATTACTGGAAAAGATCTTTTTCCTAATGTCTTAATTTGTACAGCTTTCTTAAACAATGAAACATTTAAATTACAATCTATAACGACAGAATGTGTGATTAATGGTCGAAAGCCTACTATATTCCCTAATAGTAACATTCCTTGCATTGACTTCAAATTCCCACCAACAATTTAGTAAAAACAAGCGACTGAGACACTGTTTTTACTTCATTTTCAATTTCTGGGTACACCACATTACTTGTTTTTGAACAGGCAACTTCCTAAAGACTTTTACAGCAAAAAGAAACACTAAATACAGAAGCAGAATACATCGAAAGTCGTCTGTATCTTAAGTGCATGTACTTAATTATAAACCGACTTTTATTCCTAACAACAGACAGCATAAACAGTAAGTATAAAGATATACTGAGATATTAAACTACGCAAGTATGACTGTGCTTAGGCTATACTGGTTGAACTTGCAGAATATAAAATTCATATAACCTATACCAGCTAACCTGTAGAATTGCCAGGGCAAGAAAACGAAACACTATTTTCTTCGGCACTTATGCAGTTAAGATCTGATATATTAGTCAAAATGTCGCTGACCTTCCTTACTGCGTAAGCGCCTATTCTTTGTTTGCACACTTAACCTCTTTTAAGAAATAAACAAAACAAATACTCACTCTTGAACTTGAAGAAGGAGTGAAGTTATCTCTGCGAATACTTGACAACCATTTCTTCCTCGTTGCTTCATCCTCCGGAAATTTAAACACGGTTACTTTTGGTCCACCGTCGTAATTTCCTCTACAATTCGGCACACAACAACGATACGGCATTTTGCAGGCAACGAAATTTTCACAGGCAAGAAAAACAGATCACCAGTTTAGTGCACAGAAACTAAACAACCAAATCTCGTACACTAACGCAGGAAAACCATTCACTATAATAGTAAACTGACGCGAAACTCGCCGAACGACTATTCACAAGCACTGTTCCGTGAAACTGTTGAAGAAGGGACCATGTGTGTAGCCGTCTTGTGACGTCACGCACTACGTAGACAGGCTTGGTGCTGGCCGATCCCGAATCGAATTCACTCGGCGGACTGACAAGGAGGGGGTCGATGTGCCGGCAGCACGGATATGGTTTTTAGGCAGTTTCCCTCATCCGGCGAGGTGACTACCAGGCTGGTACCCACGTCCCACCGACTCCCAAACACTTCGAAAACGCCTCACACTTTCACATGGGCTAACACAAGACCAAGACTCATGGGGAACATAAACACATGTTTCGCTGGGGTAAGGGGAGGGGGAGGTTGTGGGAGGTATGGCCACAGGAAGGACATCTAGCAATCCTCTACCCTCTACAATTAACATTGGCAGATCTAGATTAACATGCTGACCACAAAACGATCATGTTCGACAATGTTCACGAAAGCATTATGTACGCTCAAACGGCGAGACATGGGAACACATGATGCATTCAGAAACATTGTATAAAATTATCGTTTTATGGTCCAGTTATTATGGTGTGTTGAGGCATAGCATGGGCTTACTGACCGCCGGCCGCTGTGGCCGAGCAGTTCTAGGCGCTTCAGTCCGGAACCGCGCTGCTGCTACAGTCGCAGGTTCAAATCTCCTGCCTCGGGCGTGGATGTGTGTGATGTCCTTAGGTTAGTTAGATTTAAGTAGTTCTAGGTCTAGGGGACTGATGACCTCAGATGTTAAGTCCCATAGTGCTTAGAGCTATTTGAGCCATTTGAGCTGACTGACCTCCAAATCTTTGAACACAGTACACTCACCGGTTAAGGTTACTGTGACACTTTACTCGTGCCCAATTTGAGTCGTTATAGGGGTGCATTCGGTCCTGAATTGATTTTTATGCGTGACTGCATCGAACTGCCTTGGTGGAGAAGCTCTTGGAACGAGAAGATATTCGGAGAATGACGTCTCCTGCTCGTTTCCCCGACACAAATTACATCGAACACATGTGGGATGCGTTGGGGAGACCTTTTACGCCAATGACTATCCAGCAGTTGTCAACCGCGGTGGAGGAGGAATGGCACGCCCTTCCGCTAGAACTCCTTACCAACATTGTTGCCAGCTTGGAAGCAGGTTGCTGACCATGCAGTGCCGTCCGCAGTGATCACACACCCTATTAAGAACCACGTACTGCAGTTTTTAATGTCAGGAGACAACCATAAATCGCTAGGACTTCAGTGTAATTATTCTCTTTGAATAAGTGTCATTCCTGTGCATCTCATTACTTATTTCTTTCGGTTACCTTCTGTACTATATTGTAGCAGTTCTTTCTACGGGTGGCCGAAGTTTCGTGGAGCCATGCTTCTTGGTAGTGACATATCATAGGGAAGTTTCTGTCAAGCACAGACGGAAAATTCAGTTAATGTTAGAGAAATTGGTATCGGCTAAGGAATGTTTATTTTTCTTTCTATATTCATCTGAGTTTCACAATTTTTTGTATATGGCTTTTTCTTTTCGGTCGCTTTCTTCTGCCCCCTTAACCATTGTCGCTCTACATCAGAGGTAGTGAAACTTTCCTACCCACCGCCCGGTTTTGTATCTCTGTTAGTAGTAAACTGTCCTAACCGCCCACAAGTTCCACAGGAATGATGACTTATAAAACAGGGAAGCAGCTTTACTTGATAAAATTTATAAAAGAGAGTTAAAAGTTATTCATATAATAATAATTACTTACGAATACTTTATGTCAAAATTCTATGAAAACCTAATGAAAATGTTTTGAAAACCCATACTCCCTCCTGCCCACCATTAAAGATGGAAACCCCACTAGCGTGCGGTGCGGACCAGATTGACTATCACATTAATCATATCAGCGATTTCTAAATTATTGAATGTGTGAGTCTTCTGTAAATGTTAATATTATTTTAATGTTCTGGTATTTGAATTTTTGTCATTCGCATTCTTGATTTCCAAGAGAATACTCTTAATTTTGGATTACAGTCACTTAATTTTGTACTCTTTTTTACATGTCCGAACCTATCTTGTGACACAGAACACGTTCTCGAGACGGCAGGATGGAGATCTTAAGCAGATACGTGGCCAAGTGTTCATGTCCAATAGTCAAGCGGAATATCGTTCCTGTTTCCGTTCTTGGTCCGTCAGGTAATCGCCTATGTGGTTTCTCCAGATCTTTCTCCCACATAAGGTTTTATCGGATCGTTTTAATTCGTCCTGAGATATATTGTTAATATTGCGTTTCCTGAAAAAATTGACATGTTAATCTTTCCATTCTGTTTAATTATTGTGCCCTTCTTAGCTAGAAAATCTGTTTTTTCACTGCCATGTAAGCCACAGTGAGATGATATCCACCGAATTGCAATTGTCTTGTTCTTCTGTTGTAGTCATTTGATTACTTCATGGACTTCTTTAACCTGAATGATTTTTGTGTCTTGTGCATTGATAACTGCCAATATTGACGTTCTTGAATCACAAAATATGACAGCTTTGTCGAATTGTATAAATTGTTGTTTACCTAACTCTTTGCAGTTCTGATGGCTTTAATTTCACCTTCAAAATTTGAGCGGTACGGTACTAATGTTTGACAGAAGGAGCAAATTTTGCTGTATATTCCTACGCCAAGGTTTACTTCTGTTTCGATTGATGAGCCACCTGTGTATAAGCAGAACCAGTGATCTTCAGGGAGTCTCACATTTATTGTTTCCAGTGGTGTAGCTATCATTATTAAGTTGTCGTGTTTCACTTTTTTTATAATTGTCCATCACGTCTGTGCATAATTGGTAAGAGTGGAAAATAAATTTTTCAACATCAACTTTCGGCAGCTTAAATCGCGATCTCACCTCTTGTACCTTTTGGATAAAACGAAACTGTGTTTTCAACTGTTTACTGTTATTGTTACATGAATCGTTATATTTTAATCATTTAGTGTGTTTGGGAAGACCAATTGTTTCTCATACTGAAGCAGTGCTAATCTTTCTAGGTTTCCAAAAGTTCAGATTTTTAGCTAAAGACATTTCTCTAGAATTACATTTTGATATTTTTAACGACTTGTCCACTTGACTCTGTATGGAGATACATGATGAACATCGTCTCCAGATCATTTTGCGTTATCCAGGATGCACCTGCTGACTAAAGTAGGTTGTCTACACTACACCACTATGTAAATGCAGTCCGGTGTATCTGTGAAACAAAGTATCTGTTTAACTGAGCCCATATCGACTCTTATTTAAGGAGAGTTGTGCTGTATCTTCCGTCCTTAATTTTAATAATGCTTAGTCACCATCACTGGCATCATGTGTGGCGTCGAGGCGAACTAAGCCGGCACAAGAAGAAGAATTTGATTCTATAAGCAACGGTCTGGACAGCCAGATAACAATAATTCTATTTCACACAAGAAGACTATGCAAAAAAACTTAAGTGCCATGAATATGTATGACTGAGGTAGAAGGAGAAGTGCTTACCACTTCAGTTATTTCTATCCATCTGTGTCCAAAAATTTAGCGGATTATAATGCGGAGACATTTTGAAGGGAAAGAGCATAGATGGTGCTGCCACAACGGCTGGCCAAGCCACTCCCTATCACAAAGGAAGAGGGGCGAAAAATGTTAATTTAGTAATTTCGGTCAGAGATTCGGGTTGTCTGCAAAGTTTCGATTTCACTGATAGTAATACCAGACCGGAGAGATCATTAATTAAGAATTAATAAAACTAAGTCATTCAATTTGTGTAATTAGATTAATTTTCTCTGGTCAACTGATACCACGATGGCGCACCTGCGTCAAGGATCATCGATTGCAGCGGGCGAAGTAATTTCCACATTCACCAAGCACACAAGATGGCGAAATTCTGTAAAGTTTCGAGCCATTACGTTTGAATTTAAGTTGTAGCAACGCCATCGTGGAACCCTCTAATTCCCCCCTGCCCCCAAATGGGCTTTCCGATTGAGCGTCAAGAGCCATGCCGGCTCGCAGGCAGAGGTTGCAGCAATGGTTCTGCCTCCAACCCCTGTCATGTTACTACAGGAACATTTTTATTGTCTGCGGACGCACGTTGCAGTGTGGCGTAGGAGTTTAATAATACATGGTCCAGTCAGATTAATGCGACCACCTATCAGAAGCCGAATAACCACCGTTTGCTGTGCGGATGTGCAGGAAGAGAGTCAGTGAGGTTCCAGAAGGTACCGACAGGGATATGGAGCCATGCCAACACCAGTACCGTTGACAGCTGAGCAAGGTTTCACGGCTGAGGATCCATGGCACGAACAGCCCGATCGAAGTGGTCCCACAGATATTGTATTGGGTTTAGATCCGGGAAATTTGATGGCCAAGGGAGCACGGTAAACTCATCCTAGTGCTCTTCGATCTACGCACGTACACTTCGAGCTGTGTGACACGTTACATTGTCTTGCTGGTAGATGGCAACGTGCCGAAGAAAAGCAGACTGCATGTGGGAGTGGACGCGTTCCCCTAGGATAGATGCATAGCAGTGTTGATCCATGGTGCCTTCCAGAATGACGAGATCACCAACGGAATACCACGAAATTATTTAACATACCATAACGCTCCCTCCTCCGGCCTAGACCCTTCCGACGATTGTTGCAGGGCCATACATGCCAATGGCCGTCCGTCCGATGGAGCATAAAACGTGATTCATCTGAGAAGACCACCTGTCGCCACGCAGTGGACGTGCTGTTGCGGTTTTGAAGGGAAAATTTCAGCTTTCGTGGCCAATGAACTGCAGTCAGCATGGCTGCATTAACCAGGCAACCAGGCACCCGCTGCGGAGGCCCATACGCAACGGTCGCTGAGGTGACACTGTTCGTAGCCCCTTGGTTCATCTGTTCAACAGATGCACTTCTATTTGCCCGTGCACATCTTCTCAGCAGCCGTTCGTCCCTGTCAACTATGGCCCGTGGTGCACCTCGGTGCCCGTTTTAGATGGCATCATTTTGCCATGCACGGTGTACTGTACTTTAATCACGAGGACACGCCAACGTTTACAAACCTTGCCGTTTCGGAAATGTTTTCACGCTTGACACGAAAACTAATGATCATACAATCTTGGGTGTCTGATAAATCGCTCAGTCTTCACACTACGACAACGACTGCACTTATATCTACGTTCCCTCGAAACGTTTTATACACCCTCCACTGCTAGTGCTGCCACCTGCAGTCTGTGAGTGGTTAGTGCACATTGGCTACGAACATATGTGGTGGTCACATTAATGTCGCTGGACAGTGTAGTACAGAGAAACACTGTGCAGTCCATGCGGCTGCTGATCTTGACGCCTTCACTTCGCAAATAGTAGCAGTGCGGAAGTTAACGCCATTTTGGGTAGGCAAGTGCTGTCTTCTGTCACCTTGGAAACACCCTTGTACTAACACCGTGGGGTCTGGTGAGCAATATTTGTGACAGGAGACTTATTACAACCATGTTGGCTGCTGTAGGGCAATCACACCGTTTGCACTGCAACTATCCGGCCTCGCGATACCATTGATTTTAATGTGGTGACCTGTGTTGTTCAGCTCCTGTCTCTGTAGTCACATAACGTAACTCACGGATATCATCTCTCATTCTCTTGATTCATTTCGACTAAATATTGCTCTCTCTCTCTAAGGACTGGACGTACACTCGTTTAATTTTTGTCGTATTTCTATGTACTTTCTATTTTATTCCTTGTCCAGATTTCCTTTGTGATAGGGAAACGGTGGTAGGCAGCACATACTCCATTCTAGCACACGTAACAAGTTTCCTGTGGGTTTGGTTGGTTATGTTAGTTGCTCAGGCATTTAAGATTCCTTAATACAAAGTGAAAGCTCATATCCACCGCCCTTTCACTTCTAATATAATTGTAGATAGAGTAGATGAAGAAGAGGTCTTCATTTCGCAGCATATCGTCAACTGTAAGGTGCTGACAGTCGTCATTATGTACTGTCTACGTGTGGTTGATGGCCAAGCAAGAAGGAGGTTTTTTTGTTTTCTTATGTGTGACGGGCGTCAGTAAGTTGTGGCCTTTCGGAGATCGCAGTGAGCCAGAATTCAGCAGACAACAAAGTGTAGTGACATTCCAGTTACGAGCTACACTGCTTACACACCGTAGGAATGTTGCCAAATGAAAGACTCTGCCTGCGACTGCGGTCAAGGAGGCATTCCGTTGCAGACTGCCTTGCCCGCGGTCCTTCGAATTCTCTGTTTACAATGGATACGCGAAATCAGTAAGGGAGGGCGTTTTTGGCAATAGGTTCTGTTTCTGCCAAATGATATTATTAATTGGGACAACAGGGATGGCTTTGGACGCTATTGCGTGGTTTCCGACAACAGG